>NW_004955464.1:3233545-3467383 GCF_000276665.1 Chinchilla lanigera
GGTGGTATGAGTCCGGCCCACACTCGGACCCAGGAGCGCTGCAGCTCCCGGAGAACTCGCTCCCTGGGCGCAAGGCGCGGGGGGCTGGGGCAGAAAGGCTTTGTTCTTAAAGGGAAAGTGGCTTTGAAGAAGAAAGCACAATTTCAGGGAAAAAGTAGACTTTAGAATGGGTCTAGATCTTGGTTTCCTTTCTTTTACTTTGTGTATGTTTATTCTGCTTTAAAGGGCAGGGGTTTTCTGCTACCTATGGGCAAGGTGGCATCTCTGGCATTTCTTCAGAGCAGGTGGAATGGAGCTGGCCTGGAAATGGGGGTGAGGACCATGGAGCCGCCAACCCTGAGCCACTGCCTCCTTGTCTGTAGGAGGTTGGTAGCTGCTGTGATTTTAATTTTTACTGCTTGTTGTGGATGCTTGACTATCTCTGTGGCCATGCATCTTCTCTCTGAGTAGATTCTGCTCACAGCAAGCAGGGCTGACCCATCAGCAGTTTTGACGGTACTATCCTATTTACCAAGGGCTGTGTGGATAGCAGCTGAGTAGCCAGGTCCTTGAGGCCCATGTCTTGTAGGAGGTCTGTGAACATCATCATTTTTCCCCCTTTGTACTTCAACAATAGGCTGCCATCAGCCCTCTGATAAACAGTCTATCATTCATGACTAAAATCGGGGCCAGATTGGTAGAGGTTCCGGAATATTCCGGAACATTTCCATTAGGGTCAAAACCAGTGAGATATAATTTCTAACTAATCAAACTTTGTGATACAGAATGGGCAAGGTAACAGAATATAAATAGCAAAGGAAACCAAGATTAATGTGGAAATGTCCCAGAGATATCAGGAGAGGAAACCATGAAGAAGTCAGGAGAACTCCTAGTGAAAGAGCTGGAAGTGAGGGGGAGATAACCTAACAGTGGGGTGAAAAGGGACGCTGGTATTGACTGTCTGAGGCAAACCCAATCTCTGCCACATATTAACTGTGGGAGCTGAGGCAAGTCCTTGTTCCACTGTGAATCTCAGTTTTCCTAGCTCAAAGGTGAGATAATGTGACCCAGCTTATTGTGAGCATGAGAGACTTGTGAGCAAGAGAGCTTAACACAGAGGCTGGAGTTTAAGAGCCCCGTAGTAACCACAGAATTGCATGTTTACAGTGGGCCAGGAATTCTACAAAGTAATTTAATCCACTAGGTTGGTATGATCTAAGTCACTGCACAGTTGAGGAAACAGGTTTAGAGAGTTTAAGTAAAGGCCCAGAGCTACATAGCAGCAAGGTGTTAGAGCTGGGACTCAAATTTAGGTCACATTCTGTCTTAGAAGCTTATGGCTTCATAACAGATATTAACAGTCCTTAGCTATAAGGTGAGAATTTGGGGGCTTTTACAATCAAGAACAGTAGAAGAAAGATAAATTACAAAAGTCATTTAAAAATTCCCAAGAGTCAGGTGACAAAATATTTATACTGAGGTTATTTAATTAACCTTCATGTTTGACCTGGAAAAGATGTATTATCACCTGTATTTTAGAAACAAGGAAAGAAAAGACTCAGAAGTATTGCAGTTAAAATTAAATGGAAGTCTGTTTGGGCCCCAGGCCCAGCCTCTCTCCATCACCCTGCCTCCTCCACACACTGGAGGGGCTTCGTGACATCACAGAGTCCTATCTGTAAGGATGACTAAAATCCCGGGCAGCTTATCCTGATGTGCGTCAGAGCTGACGGGGAAGGACGAGAACCACAAACAAGGTCACAAGACACTGGGTCTGAAATCAGACTCCCAAGGGAAGCGAAGAGGGCAATAGGAAAATACTGCTGGTGGTCCATGAAGTACTGAGGAAACATCAGAGCAGGAAGATGGATAAGCAGGCCTATATTTAACAGTGGCCCAAGGTGAGGAAGGAAGCGATCAGCTTAATTTTAGAAAGCCTCAGACTCTAAGGCTCCTAAGGTATGAGGCATGGGAACTTGTATGAGGATGATGTGTCATTTGTCAGCCACTGGTCTCCCAAGGAGCGGCGGGGGCTGACTTTGAGATCATCTCCCAGCTGAAGAGAGAAAGGGGGCGCTTTGCTCAGATAGACAAGAGTTGGGTTGAATCAGTCAAGTGACTTATTTCGTCACTCTGAGCCCTGTTCTGGTCATCTATAACATGGGATAATAATCCATATCTGTCAGAGTTTTTTTTAAGAATTACACAAGACGAGCGCAAGGACCTGGGGAATTGCACAGCCGCGTTGTATTTAATGTTCCCTGGAGAAATCTTCCTGGGGCAACGAAATGTTTGCAAAAGGGTGTCTTCAGGGGATCATGGTAAAAGTATTGGCAGCTCACTGTGATCTCTCTAGGTCCAAAAGGAGTTTCTTCTACCTACTGTGTGTGGCCTTTCATGGATTCCTACTTCACTCTCAAGATTTGAAGGCTAATTGATAACTGTGTGATTTCTACAGTTCTATCCTCAAACGCTGGCATAAAATGTTGTAGGCAATTGCATAAGTTTACAGTATAGTAATGTCATTATCCGTCTTTTTAAAAAAACAAAATTTTAAACCTTGCAAACATTTTAAAAATTTTGAAAAATTAAAAAATGTAAAAATAAAAAAATTTGAAAAATCAAGCTGAAAGTTAAAAAATGTTTGATTCCAAACATAAATTGGTTGAGAATAATTTTACTAATTCACTATAATATGAAGTAGAAACTGAAGGAATGCCCTCAGATTTGACTTCCTAGACATGACCTTTTTTTTTTTTTATGGTACCAGGAATTGAACTCGGGACCTTGCACTTGCCAGGCAGGCGCTTGTGCCACTGAGCTATATCCCTGGCACAACCATTTTTATGTGCACGTAGTTCTAGACTTCATTCATATAAACATTTATGCTACATGCTTTAGGTAGAATTAAAAATATATTGTGATATATTTCAAGACATAAGGAGTAGTATCAGAAATACCCTCTGCCCGGTTTAAGAACTAGAACTTTCCACAGCCGCGCTGTGCCTCTCCTCCCGTGCATTGCCCTAGCTCCTCACACAGCAGTCTGGAGTTTCTCTCGGGCTTTCAACACCCCTGTGGCAACTGAGATTCTTCCACTCGCAAGTGAGAGACGACCTGGATGCTTCTCCCCAAAGAATGGAGGTAACACACCACACCCGAGGGTAGGACTTGTGAGGAGGGAGCTTAAACACCTCATTGGGACACCACTCTCCTCTCTCAGGTCCCTTTCCTCTACTCTGTCTTCGTCCCCATTTTCCACTCAAGAGCAAGATGGCAGCAGGCAGCTTCAGGCCTGCATTCTCTGTTCATATCCAGTAGAACCAAAATAACAAAAGAGCAAAAAAACAGTGTCTCTTCCCAGTAGCTTCCACACAAGACTTGGGATTTGCTCTGATTCGATTAATCACGGTGCCATGCCAATTCTGAAGGTATCTCCTCCCACTATGGATTTGCCATCTGGAATCAATCATAACCCTCTGCCGCTCGTCTATGTTTTCTGACTGGATCAGCATAACAGACCCAGGGGTTGATTACTTTTTTGGTTAGGTAGTGTATGTAGCCTATGGAGTACAAAGATAACACCCCTAAGGTGTACCGAGTGCTGTGGTGCGCTAGGTGCCTTATCTCATTCACTCTTCCTACATCCATCTACGAGGGAAGTAGGGTCCTTATTTAATACACAGGAAAGACACATGCTAATAGAAGACAAACAGCTTTGAGCACATGCAGCCTGTGTGAGTTGAAGCTGGATCGAACTCTAGGTTTACTTCACTATGATGAAGTAAACACCATTATCTCCTCCACACCAAAACAGCCAGCCCAGTTTATCTCTTTTGCAATTGGCTTATTGCAAAGCATAGCAAGAAACTCTCTGCCAACTGAAGCACTTCATAAACACTGGTTTGCTGAACTCATCGATCTGGCCTGAATGCGCCTCCTTCAAGCCCTCAAGGGGAGAGGGAAGGGACAGGCTTGGGACGTGGCCCAGTCACTCCGAGGTAAACAGATTAAGTAAGGGTAGAAGGGGACAAGTCATTCCCTGAACTATTTTTCTCCTTATCCCTACAAATATGTTTTGGAAAGGATCTCTAAAATTGTTCAGGATTTAAGAACAATGCAAATCACTTTTTAAAAATATTGACTCAGGGCAAAATGTACTGAGGAGGGAGGCCCTGAAAAGTGTAATGGAAAGAACCAGAATTGGGAATGGACAGGTTACATTTCTGATTTGCCCCTGGCCATTGCTGGAACTTACTGAGTGATTTAGAGTATGGCGTAATCCCTTTGTTGTAGGCCTCAGCTTCCCCTTTGACTCAACAAGGAATTTGAGTAAAGACATTTCCCATCCCAAAGTCTTTCGTCTATAGAAGAAATTTTAGTGGAGGTGGTCAGGTGGTGAGGGTGACCTCAGACTAACCAGGTGTCACTGTGAATGTCTCTGGAAGCAAACAAAACACCTTCCCCTAGCTTTGGAGCAGCCTACTTGTGGGCTGAGGAGGAACTGAGGATCGGGACCCTAGGGGTTTTCTTGCCTCTGCAGATGTGGGCTTTGGTTTTTCCCCAGCCTAAACTTTGAGTCTCCTGGAAGGAGATTTATTTGCAGTGCAAGGCCAAGCTCCAGCTTACATGTGAGGGTACAGGGCATTAGCAAGACCCTTTCCTATCCTGCAGTCTTGTTCCCTGGTGGGGTGGGGGTGGGGCTTACCCCAGCATGGTAGAGCCCTTAGGGACCGATGGTAGGCAGAATATGGATTTGGGGAGGAAGCCTGTTTATGCAGCATCAGGAGTGGGACAAGCCCTGGTTTGAGGTCAGGGGGTACAGCCCATATTCTGTCACTGATTGGGTAATCCCTCCTTCCTGGACCTCATCATCCTTTCTTTTAAAGGGAGGGAAGTATTGGATGTGGTTTGAGGTTCTCCATCCCAGAGAGAAAGCACTGGGGAGGGTAAGCCACAGAGGCTGGGCGCCTCCCCACCCCACTGCTCACTGTTTTTGTGTCCATCAGTAACTTGTCTAGAGTTCTGTGCCTCCATTCTCTCTCTGTAAAATGGGAATACTAATAGTAGCTCTACTGGGGTTTTGTGACCCTTAAATATAACGCACTTAAAACAGTGCTCCATATAAAGTACCTGGCCTACAAGTACAGTCACGGTGGTGATTATTTTGTGACAGCACTTTATGGTCTTTTTCTTTATCTTGGAGGGGCTTAAAGTGACAGCACATTATGAAGTCCCTCACCCCATGAAAGACAATGCACTTTCTGTGGCAGCCCCCATGCACCCAGCTTCCTATGGCAGTAGGAAGATGCTTTATGCCCAGCTGTCTGTTGAGAACCTACAGGAGATGCCTTTCACGGAGGAAACCTCCCTGGGTCAAAGTCTAAGACTCAGAACTCTGAGGGCAGAGAAGTAGGAGGGTAAAGAAAGAAAAACACAAAGAGGTGGACATCTACATACATCAGGCTAACACTGTGCAGTCGGGTGCTGTGGCTGGGTATGGTTCCAGGGTCCCTTGTGGGCTCCAGCACTAGTGAGGTCCTCAGGGTGGAAACAGTAAGAGGTGGAATTTGGGACATTTGGGGTGTTTCCCTCTGCAGAGGTAAGCTAAGGTAGCTCTGGAGGGGTCGTGGTTAGTTCTCAGGGAGAGTTATTGTTGAAAGAGGGGTCATGGTTCCTCCCCAGTCCCTAGGTTTCTGCCTCACTGTGTGGTCGCTCGCTCTTGCACATGCTCCCTCCACGAGGCCATCTACCAAGATGTGATGGAGTCAGGGTGCCGACGACACGTTGTTTGGATGTCCAGCTTCCAGAAACCTGAGCTGTAAACCTCTTTTCTGTGTCAGCCTCGTGTATTTTGTGATAGTAACAGAAGATGGACTGGCTTACTTTCTGAGGGACCCGAGGCCAAGTCTCTGAGTTGGTAAGATGAGAACATGTACCCGGCCATGGATCTGTGAAGAGCATGACCGAAATAGCACAGTGAGGACATTTGGCACAGTGCCTGCCTCCAGAAGGGAGCTCAGCAGGCCTGGGCTGAATATGAATCAGAGGAAAGGAGAATGGAGCCTGTGACAGGCCCCAGGCAAACGTAAGGCTGAGGACTGTGGCTGTGGTTGGTGGTGGTGGGTGTGTGCATGTGTAAGGGTGGGTTACGGCAGACGCGAGGAAGAGGAGTTATATAATGAGGACTGAAGTCCTGGCCTTGGGCAAGCCAGGGGAGGGTAGCTCCCCACTAGGCCTGCTTTCAGCCTCTTGCAATTTTGGTTTGGGAAGTCTTTCCTAGTGACCTAAGTCTCTTTAATCTATGTGCCACTCCACGTTCAGGGCTGCATCCCTGTCACCTGGACACCTGAGGCAGCCTCTTCACAGGTCTCCCTGTCTCCAGCCAGCTGCTCCACATGGTGACCAGAGTCACTCTTCTAAATGGAGAGGTCACAGTGTCCTTCCAGCAGCTCCCCGCCCTGCTGCCTCGTGATAAATGATAAATCTCTGAGCAAAGGTGTCTTCTGATGGACCTGGATTTCCTCATGCTCCCTTCTCTCCGGGCTGTGTGCCCCAAAACCCTGACCCACACCCATGTGGCCACCACCCCTGTTCACCGAAGATCCCCAGCTGGGGAAGCCCAGCACAGGCGGGAAGAAGGAGGAGGGTGGCCACCTTCATCTCCCTGGCTTCCTGGTGGTAGCGGTCACTTTGTCAGGTTTTTGGGTGATCGATAAGTACAAGATGATGAATCCTTTTGTGTAGGTAATCATTTCACAACGCCATGCTTTCCCGTTCCATGTTTACAGCTGCCCTGGGATGGAGCAAGCCAGAGTGGAAATTCTACCCACACTTCACGGAGGAGGACCTGAGGCTTGGAGGGACTTGCCAGGAGACCTGCAGGAAACACAGTACAAGTGACACCTGGGTGCTGGGAGCCCTGCCTGGGCACCCTCTGCTGGTGAGGGGCAGCCTGCCCCTCAGCTGTCCCTGTGACTGTGCTGAACACTTTTTCCTGCTCTGGAACCTGGAGGCTGCCCGGTGTAGAATTCAGGAGCTCTGACAGCCACGGCTTTGGTCACTTTCCCTGAAAATCTCTGAGTCACCTTTGGGATTTTCCAGGCCACGAGCGTCTGGAGGGTTAGAAAGAAAAATCCAGTGTGTTGCAAGTTCTGAGTCCAGGGGCCCACACAAGTCCTGTGGGCCCATCAGAGGGACAGCTCCAGGAAGTGCCACTCCGGAGGGAAATGAGGGTGTCATATTTCAATAAATGGGATCCTAATAAGGTTTGTAATGATGGCTGGCGTTTACCCAGGCTTCCGGGTGTGCACGGGTGACTCTGAGTGGCCGCATTTTGATGAGGCGCATCTGTTCCTGCTGTTCTCGGTGGCGTGTGTACACGGAAGGGTGTGTCACAGTGGAGGCATCTTGTGCACAGTCTCACTCAGCAGTCAAATCCTGGAACCCAGTTCAGAGCTCATCCCTGAAGGAGCCCCAGGCCTGGCTGGGGAGCGACTGGCTAACGACACAAAGGAGCCTGCATCTTCTTTGGTTCCTACACGTTTCCGTCTTACAGAAAAGGAAAATGAGGCTCCCAGAGGCCGGATGCCTTAACCAAGGGGACCACTTCCTGCAGGCGGCTGCCCAGTTTAAAGAGCAGGAGCTGATATTTTGAAGCCCAGCAGACCCAAGCTCATTTATTTATCTAATCTGCCCACGAGCAGCTGCATGCTGTCCTGTAAGTCACTGCCCTCACAGAGCCAGCACAGTAAGGGTAAATATTTTATCCAGGTGTAAGGATTAACAGACTAAAGGCAAGGACACTGGCCCACTGGCACCGAGACAAAGCTGCTATCAGTTTTCTAATTATTCTGCATCTCTTTCTCTTATATTATGCACAAAACTTGTTGAATAGTGCCTGGCAAATCTCTTCTTTTATTCCCAGGGCTTGCTAACTGGTGGCCCCAGGGTGAATTTTTGCAAAGGTTCATGAAACTCTGAAGTGAGAAAGGATGCAGAAAGTGGGGGTGGCCCAGGAGTGTGTTCCCCATGGGCAGGCGCATGGGAAATGTCACCATGCCCCTAAGCAAGCCTGGGTCTCTCACACCATCCCCATCCCCACCGTCACCATGTTGGGGAGGGGGCTGTGCAGCTGGCTATGGACAGCTTGATGTCTTTGGACTTCTCCCTCCCAGCTTTCCTACGTGAACAGCGGTGGCTGTCTTGGTATCTGTAAGCTGTGTTCCTTCTGCAAGTCTGCTCCGCATTTATTCGCAACCCAGCTTCAAGGCGAGGTGTCTCTCCCATGTGGAGACGGGTTTCTGGGACACCTGGTGGTTCATGTCTATCAGCCTGGGAGATTCTTGAGCCCTCTTCAGGACACAGAAGGGAAACCAAGGTGGGGCGAGGCAACTGACTTGCCCCAAATCACATACTGCCTATTGGCAGAGTTAGCAAAAGACCAAGACTTTGGGATTTTGTGTCAAACAGGCACTGTGAAGTGAGAGGTACAAACCAGATTCATTCTGCCATTTGTTACCTGAGTGATACTGGCCACACACTGCAATACCTGGGGCCTTAGTTTTGTTACCTGTGAAATGGGCATAAGGATACCTTCCTCAGAGGAGCAGTAGGAGGAATGAAGAATATAAGGGACAGGAAGTATCTTAGCAAAGTGCTGGGTAGAACCAAAGTCCCTTTACCTCTTGCCTCTTCATCTTTTGGCATCAGGTTTCCTGGGTTCAAATCCTGGGTGAACTTCGGAGAAGCATTCATTTTTCAGTGTCTTGATTTTCTCCTTTTTACAGCACTGATAAGAATGACCACATTGAGGGTCTTTGAGGAGCTCAGGGAACTGACAGATGTGACCTAGGATGCTGTGCTCTCCCGGACAATGCCGCCCTTTTCTGGATCCCTCCCTCAGCCCAGGACGGTGGGGACCTGAGTCTGAATGTCTCAGCCTCTTCCTCTGGGGGCCCAGCAAGCAGCCATTCACGGTTCAGTTCTTGAGCTGATGGCTCTGGAGACAGGAGCAGTCCCTCTCGGCCCCAGGGGCCACACCAGCAGATTCCCAAGGGAGCCAGAGGCCCAGTTGCGCAGGCGACCCTTGGGGCAGCCCTTGGCCCTCCTTCCTGGTCAGGAGTCAGCTGACATTCTGAGAGGCTGGGGCTGCAAACCACTTCATGTTTAGTCAGCAGTCGTGCTCCCTTCCAAAAGCACTTCCAGGAAAAACATCAGTTTAGTTTCCGACAAGAAACAAAGCTTTCTGGAAACTTGTGCACTCAGCCCATGGCTCGGGGGATAGCCACTGGCGCCCGACTGAGGACACTGTGGCGAAAGACCCCCACGTGTCGGGTGTTCATGCCTAAGGAGCAGTGGCCGGTCATTCAGGAACCAGGGCACATGGTGGGGCTTGGGTCAGACAGCCCAGCCTGTCCCCAGCAGTGTGGCTTTTGGGCAAGTGGTGTAACTGCTCAGAGCCTTGGGCTCTGTGCTGTACAGCAGGAAATCCTGTGTTAACCAGGTCAGGTTCAGCCCAACTGACATTTTTGACCTTCAAAAATAGTAGAACATTGGGAATTTCATATGCTTCCTCACACTGTGTCAGGTACTTGGTATATTTGAATGGTAGGCAGTTGTGCTATACATTTACACAGTGAGCACCAAGATTTAATAAGCATAGGAAGGAGGGGCAGGGAAGATTATGTGAAAAAGATTGGATTTAGATTTACAAAGAGCCTAGAATTCTGCATTTTTATTGTGTTGTTGTAATTGTTATTCTATTTTTTTTTTTTTTTTCCCGGCCATGCTGAGGATTGAAGCCAGGGCCTTGTGCATGTTACCAGTAGTAAGGTGCTCTTCCACTCAGTCACACCCCCAACCCTTCTTATGCTTTATTTTGAGACAAAGTCTTGCCAGCCTCCAGGCTGACCTCCAACTTGTGATCCTCCTGCCTCAGCCTCCCTAGTAGCTGGGATTACAGAGGTGTTCACTGTACCTGGCAACTCCAGGTGTTTTGATGAATTGATATTTCGTGCTCAGTTGAATCAGATTTCAAACCAGGAAATGCCTTGGGGAGGGGGAGGCAGTGGATAGAATGGTACATGCAAATCCATTCCCATTTTTCTTTTCTTGTCCAGAGAATAGCAGGATTGGTTTGATGGTGTCTGTGTGTGTGTGTGCGTGTGTGGAGAGAGAGAGAGAGAGAGAGATTGATTGCATCTCTTCTGCAGCCCTCCTAGTATCTGGAGCCTGTCTGTGGGTTTCCTGTCTTTGACCATTCTGAGCTAGATGTCAACCAACATGTGTTATACCTGAAGTAGCTTCCACTACTCTAGTACTGGGGATACAGTTTCAGCTATTTCCAAATGTCCTGTGGTTTTGGAGCAGGAGTCAGCAGTGGAGACATGTGAATGTCAGACTAGGAAGTGTGTCATGTGCTGTTTGTTTTTCACCTCTGCACATGTCAGGTGAGGAAGACACTGCCCAGGAAGGGCATGGAATCCCTGTCACCATGTGATATGGGTTGGCCAGAGGTGGAACTTGAACTCAGGTCCTTGTAGTCAAAACATTTGCTGTCCTGGGCATTCATAACTCCAGTTCTGACTTAGCCACCCCTGGCTAGCTGGCTGGAGTTTCATCAGTGGGAACCCAGCTGATTTCTGTCAGCTGCTCCTCCCCCATGTTCATATGCACATGCTGCTGCTGGGTAAGAATCCTACTCATATTCTATTCACTCCATAAACTTCAAGCAGCAACACTGAGGACATGGCGATAAGCACATTAGACATGACTCTTGTCCTATGGAGACTAAGCAATGATATTCCCAGTATGTGTAATGCTCAGCGCTCTGAGGTAAGCATTCTTGGGGAATGCATAACAGGGGGTCAGCTCTAGTTGAAGCCAGGCTGAAGTTTTCTGCTTCTTTAGGATTGTGTGTTAGTCCAGTTTTTCATTACTGCTGTGAAATACCTGAGGTGGGCTAACTTTATAAAGAGGTGTCTTTAGCTCATCATTCTGGAGGCCCAGGGTCCAAGCTTGGATGGCCAGAGGCCATGGCTTCAGCCCCTGATGTGGCCCTACTGCCAGATGATGTCACCAGCATGTGTAGGATGGGGAGGTCACACTGTGAGTCTGAGCTAGAGAGAGCCTTGCACCCTACAGACTCTCTGAGGGCATGTCCCCAGTGACCTCCCATGACACCCCACCTTAGAAAGGTCCATGCTGCCTCCTAACATTGCCACAGCAAGGACTAGGCCTGCAGCGTATAACCCTTGGGTCATGGACTCAAACCGTACCCTGGCCATAGCACATGGGGACCTGGCGATGACTGCAGGCTCAAAAAAGTTGGCAAATTTTCATGGAATCCATAGTAGTTCTAGGCACTGGGCTGTCCTCTATAGTTCAGCTGTACAGCTAGAAGAAAGGGGAATGAGGGCAGAAATCATACCCACACTCAAGCCGAGGCGATGTGGACAAAAGCCTTATACCTCACAATATTGGGGCGAGTCCTGTACTTCCTGTAGGGGGATGTTCTTAGGATCCCTGACTGAGGTGCTAGAAGTGAATGCAGAGACTCTGCCAGTCTGCTTGGTCTTGAGCTCTGTTTTCATCTCTGTAATGTAGAGATGAAAAGATTCCCTCAAAGAGGTTGTTGGGGGAATTCACTGAAATAACCCGCAGAAGTGCCTGGTGCCACATTTTATCTTAAAGTGCCTGAGGAGCACTCATTTCTTCTAAGAAATTCACTCTGCACAACTTGGGCTCTCATGGCGTGGAGCAGGCTTGAGCCAGGGTATGTCACTCACTTCTGAAACTCAAGCTCCTGTTTCAACATGAGCTCTTCTTAGGATAAATTGTGGAAAATTCTAGGAGTCCTTATCTTCGTTGATTGGAGAGTTCTGTGACATAGTTGCTTTCAGGTGACAAGTGACCAGGGAAAACATGGCAGCTGGGGAGAGGATGAAAACTAGGGAGTGAGAGGCCCTTTTATGCTGGTTATTCTGTGAATTCAGTTTTACAAGAAATTTCAACTCCTGACTCAGGGTGGACATCGACTGGGAACGTGGGGTCATATTTACCTCCCCTAAAAAAGCACTGAGTGGAGCTGGTTTTGATTTCAGTCGTGGGCTCCTCAATGGCTCCACAGTACCTTCCTCAGTCTCCCTCTGCATTGGGTGGTAATGATGCCTTTCCACTCTTTGAAGAGGGGGGTGGCTTCAGGCACTGAGTGCAAGGAACTGCCATACAAAGCTAGGAGACCATCACAATGCCATCAGAAATAGTCACAGATGGTCATCATGCTAGCTACCCTCCAGATATTACCTCTCATCCCCCAACCATTCTGTAAAGTGCATGGTATTACCTGTATTCGACAGACAAGGAACCTGAAGTGCTGAGCTCTTACATGATTAAATGACGTGCTAAGGAAGTACGGCTTACCTAGGGTAGAACCCAAGCCCAGCTTACTCTGAGTGTGAAACCTCTGGCTTCCTTCTCAGTCACCCTTTGCAGATGCTTCCCTTTCCAGATGAGGTGATTGAGGCTCAGAAAAACAGAGCAAATCAGCCAAATCGTGCAGCAGTGCGACAGCTAAGTAACACAACCAGACTGGAGCTCTCACAATGTTGGGCATGGGCTAAGGGTCTAATAAACACTGGCTTTATGTCACATGATAGCAGCCAGAGCAGTTCTATCTGGCTTTAGAGCTTGTGGCTGCCCAATTCTGCTTTCAGGAGGCTGCAATTTTTAATGCAGGAAAGGTAGCATTGGCTGAGGACTAAGCTAATCAGAATTGATGGGGTGAAGCTGCTACTGCCCCTCTACAATTTCTGCCCATTCTTCACTGATGGATGGAAGTCCTTGCAGTGAGGAATAAGAATGTCTGGCCTCACTTAAGGGCTAGGAATGGGAAGGAATAGGAATGTCTGTACTTTTGGTGAAGGGCCTTGTTCATTTATTGTGATCAATGAAGAGATAAAACTCCAAAGACACAGGGATGGCTGAGCTCAGATGGAGGAGAGGAAGCTGCCTCTCTAGGATCTTTCTTTCCCAAGGACACTGATGGAAGATATGTCAGGCCTAGCTCTGCTTTCCTGCCCAGGGGTCAGGGATCTGAAACCAGAGAATGCCCCCTGCCTAGAGGTGAGCCGGCTGGGGACAGGCCTTCGCAGCTCCTGACCTGGTCCTGTACACACGGCAGGCATTCCTGGGAGACGGAAGATAGTTCCACAGGCAGCAGGCTCAGCCCTTGCAAAATACAAGCATGCTCTGGCCGTCCTGGTGCTGTCAACACTGCCATGAACTGCCACGAGTGCTGGGTGGGGAGGCGGGATGGCAGCAGTTTTGTCAGAAGCTGAGTTTGTTTTATACATACAACTCCAGCAGAAACAGCTCATCACTGAGTTGGAGGGACAATCAGAGGATGGACACTAGCAGGATGTTTTGCAGTTATATCGAGCGCTTGTCTTGCCAATCTTTTCTTTCCCTTCCACTGGCCCACTGAAGGGTGCATTGTTATTGTCTCCCTTTGACAAAGTAGGTGACAGAGGCCCAGCAGGGTAACTCATTTGTCCTTTGAGGGCCTTTCCTCAGAACTTATAGCTCACCCCACTTTTACCTATAATGTGACAGATCACTAAGAACCCCCTCTGCCTGCCTCCCCCACATACTGGATAGGTGAATATTCTGTTTCCTTTTGACCAATCAATGCAGCCGGGGTTGGACAGCTATAATCTGGTGTTCAACATAGTAGTAACAATTTCTGGAGTCCTCCTCACACACCAACCTATATACTAAATGCTTCTTGCCTCAGATCAGACTTAAGATATTGTACAGCAAAAGTGACTTGCCAAAGGTCACACAACCAGTAAGTAGTGGAGCAGGTATTAAAACTTAAGTCTGTCTTCGTCAGATGCCCTGTACGTATTATCCATAGCATCGTGGCTTTTCCTTATATTGAATGGAAATCTCCTCTAATTACCATATTGTAGGTGTCATACGGATAAACCTGCTTGTTTTTTCATAAGCTTCTTGGCCTGGCAGATGCCAGGAGACATCTTGGCATTCTAAATCTTCTGTCCTAAAGGTGCAGAATGCAGGTCCCTCAACTACTCAGGGTGGAGCTTCATGTCCAGTGGCTGCTGCTGACATGAAGCAGAAATTGGTGGCACGAGCCTGGGACCTGAAGCCAGAAGAGGTGAGCTCCACTTATTTCTGGATTTGCTGGCTATGCCTCATCCCTTGGCTTCTGTGATTTTCATGCAACTACTCGGTTCTCAGTTGTGTCTTAAGAAATGCATACACAATTAAGGTTATCTCCTTAGAAAAGGGAGGGTGAAGTAGATAGATGCCCAAAATAGTATTACTTAAAACAGCCCAGCAGATAAAAGCTATTCACAATAAAAGAGAAAATCAAAGCAACTTAAACATCCACTCTAGGAGAATGGATACCTTAACAGTAGTACATTGGGTTTAATGGGATATTATGCAGGTATTTAAGTTTTTCTTGAAAAACTACTTATGATATAAGCTAAGTAAAACAGTGAAGAAATAAAACTTTAATGAGACCTCCATGTTGCAAGGAGTAAGTTTGAGGTAAGACGTGCCCACACTGAGAACAGTGACTGTTCAGCATCAGGCTTATGGATCCTGTGTGTATGTGCATACATACATACGTACGTATGTACAGACATTAAGCATCTTTGCATTCTTCTATTTTTCCAAATTTTCTCCAATGAGCACAGATCATTTTGAAAATCAGTGCAGAATGCGGGGCTCATAATAGGGCAGAAACAACTCCTCTCCAAAAAACCCTCCCTGGCCTGAAGATGGGTTAGCACCTTTCCCAAAACTCACTTGCTGTTTTTTCCCGTATTTGCAGTGCTGAAGTGCTACGTCAGCGCTCTCCTCTGCTCACTCATCTCTTCTGGGCTCACTATCTTAATCTCGCTGGAGTCAAAGAGGAAGCAAATACAGTTGAGCAAAGCTAGTCTTTAGGAGCTGCCCGGGCCCTGGCTGCAAATAGGATGTGCTGATATCATCTTTAAACAAAATAACCCCAACAATCTCTTTAATATCTCACCGAGCAGGCAGCACAATGAGAACCTAACTTCCTAGGTGATACTCTGGCCTTGTCACCTGCTTGTGGGGGGTCAGCTGTCCCAGGCAAGCTGGGGCAGGGCAGGTGGCTGAGGAAGGTGGCTTAAAGCACCAGGGTGCAATCTGGGGACAATAGGCCACATCCGCAGCTCTCCTTCAGTTGTGTCTCTGTGCCTGGTGGTATCACTGAGGGCCTCACGGTGGGGCAGGGTGGAGGGGCAGCGGGGCAGAGGTGAGGAGAGGGAGGAGAAGCCTTGGGGAGCCACACAGGAAGCTGAGCCCTTTGTAAGCAAGTTATTCTGAAGAGGAAAATCCCTCTTGTCCCCTTCTCCTCCTGTTTCTGGTGTGGCAGGTGTCAGGGACTTACATTATCAGAGCTCTGCAAGGAGGCAAGGATCCAGATGTCGTGAGGGCCTCCCCTTTGCTGTCCCTGAGGAGAAGACATCTGCACCCATTGTCATCACCATCAGTCGTCCAGGAAGCAGCGTGGGGCCGGAAGTCAGGGCCCTGTGCACTCCTCCCTCTGCGCGTCCATCGGAGTAGGGCAAGGGTGGTGGTCGTCTATTCCTCGTTTACCTCCTCCCCGGGGCACCTGTGTCCAGCCAGTGTCTGCTGTGCGCCAGGCCCCAGGTGGACATTTACACACATTGTTCCCTCTGTTACGGCCTGAACAGGGTCCCCCAAGTTCATATGTTGAAATTCTCACTCCCAGCCTTTCAAAAAGTGACTGCATGTGTGTGTGGGGGGTCTTTAAGGAGGAAATGGGGTAAAAAGAGGACTCTGGATGGCCCCATGCAGTGTGATGACGGGTGTCCCCGTGTGAAGAGCTGACGGAGCGTAGAAGAAAGAGCTTGTGAAGACGGAGGCGAAGATGGCCATCCAGGACAGCGGCCTCAGAAGAAGCCAGCGCTGCCGACACCTTGACCTTGGAATTCTGGCTTCCAAAATTACGCAGAAACACGCCTCTATGAGTTAAGCCACCCAGTCTATAGCCTTTTGCTATGCAGCCCTAACAAACCAATGTTCTAAACATAGCCTTCTGGGAGGGAGCACTGGCCCTAAGTGGCAGAGAGGAAATTCAGGCTCAGAGTGGGGCAGTGATGTGCCCAAGGTCACAGTTCATGAGAAACCTTGATCAGAACCTGTTCTCATTGGGTCCAAAATGAGGGACTCAATCCTTGTTCTCAGGCTGTGGGGCCACTGCTATGGAAGAGCACCACAAACCTTAAATGGTTTCGGCAGAGGTGCCGCATCCTGAGGCGTCTCTGACTGTAAATGCCATAGCAAGTAGCAGTTACCTCACAGGAAAGCCCAGGCTGAGCTTGGTTCTGCACAGGGACATTTCCGGGGATGCTCTGCCCTTTCATCCCTGGGGCCTGTCTGCAAGCTAGAGAAGTGTCTTTCCCATCTGTCTAATAGTCGCAGGACATCGTGGACCAGTAACTTGGAGCCAGGGTTCTGTTTCTCCCAGAGGCACGGGGGTGACCTTGGGCAAAACATAAAGCCTCTGGGCCTTGGTTTTGACCTTCATACATCCTGAGGTGTTGTGCTGAGCTCTGCAATTGACTTTTTTGGGCGTTTGGTGAGCTACTGTATTTTCCTACAAGCAATCCCTTTCCAGTTAATACTAATCATAACATACCGTTAGTCTTCCTTCCCTTTATCCTTCCCTCTTTAATTATGACTCATCCTTTAGATCTTGACCTAGCCATCAGCCTCTGGAGAAGCCGTCTCATCCTGCACCAGCTTCCCAGGTATAGGCCAGGTTAGTGCCATAGGAGAACCTGGAGCATTGCCCGGTACATGGTGGCTCTGGTACATATATGGTGCTCTCTTACTGCCCTGTCCTGTGTTTTCACTTCAGAGCCCTTACTGTAATTTTAAATTACACAACTGATTCATGTCTGTCTCTCTGTCTGTCCCTCTCACCAGCTGGAGCTCCATAAGGACATGAACTTTGTCTTGCTCATCATCCCATCTCTCGCACCTACCAGTAGCGGTACTCTGAATATAGCAGGCTCTTTAAAGTATTAGTTGAGTCAAATTAAATGAAGGACGTGGGCAGACCAGAAAGGTTTTGATTCATTCAAAAGGTGTGGCATCCAAATGCATTTCTAGGCCTTTGGAGAGCTTCCGCCATACTGTTCATGGCTTCCCTCGCTCAGCAGACATTACCCATCCGCCCTCTCTTCCCTAGGCCCCACAGAGAAACTGTGCTGGCCTCCCTGTGGTCATAGCCTGTGGGGATGGCAGCCACTGCAAGTGGTGCTGAGAGCTCAGCGTGGCCAGGACTGGGAGGAGGGGCAGGATCCTAGTTCTGCCGCCAGTATACCCAGTAAGAGGATGTCTGTCCAGGCCTCAGACAGCCCAGGAGCACAGAGGGCAAAAGTGCTGAATGCTGAGCAGGTGACTTAGGGCAGAAGGAGAGAAACGCAGGTCAGCTGAGGAGACCCTGCGGGGCTGGAAGGCCAAGGAGGTGGAAGGAACCATCAGCCAGGTGCAGGAGCGCTGTGAAAGGAGGAGGGCAGGTTGTCATTCTTATCAAGCTGGGACTCAGCCTTTGTCCCCAGCGGGGCCCAGCTCCTTTGATCCCCAGCAAGGCCATTGTTTGGCCCACACTGGCCTCACTGGCGCATAGGGGAAAATGTGGGCTTTGTTCTCCTGAGGATTTTCATCCAAGTCTTGCCCTGGTGGGGACGAGGTGGGAGGGGCCCCGTGGAGAACCCAGGCCAGGTGTCCAAGGACAAGGGCAGCCCCTGTTTCTTGTCCTCCGCTTTGTGTGGCCACACAGAGCTCTCAGAATTCTGGCTCAGGACAAACCAGGCTGCATTGGGATGGACAGGGAATTACAGGCAAACAGCTTCAGCTTCTTCATTTTGGAAAAATGGCCTGTGTCACTGTTTCCAGCCTGATCAGAACGTAAATCAAATGTAGGGGAGGCTCAGTGCAAGCCTGGGATGGGCTCTTAGTTCAGCCACTAACTGTGTCTAGGGGAAGGCATTTCATCGTTCAGTCTTGCCCAAAGTGACACAACCCATAGGAGCTACTTTCTCTGTGAAACCCAGAAAGTGGTAATATTTACCCTCCAGTGTTGCAATGAGGCTGATCCTTGAGTGCATGCATTCATTCCGTAATCCTCTATTGAGCACCTATGTGTCAGGCACTATTTTAGGTGGGAAGGGGACACTGGAGATAGACTTGATGGTGCACCGCCAGGAGGCTTACCAGAGAAAAAGGACTTTCAGGTGAAAGTCAGTGAAAAAGGCTTACCAGTGAAAATGTCACCAGTGAAAAGGTGACATTAAATATGCGCTTGGGGCTGGGGCTAGGGCCCAGTGCTACAGTATTCTCCTAGTATGTGCAGGGCCCTGGGTTGGATCCCCAGCACTGGAAAAAAAATCATATTGCATTCATAAACACTGCAAGAAGAAATACATACTGCATGTGAGAGGATTTTACTGAGGGGTTGGGGAGGGCCCAGGTGCATGGTGCTCAGCTGACATTTGAAAGAGGTGGCCAGAAGAGCTGACCCTGAGAGGGGAGAGAAGCGGATGCTGAGAACACTGCCAAGGCCTAGAAATTGATGAAGATGCATCACGAGGAATGGACGCAGGGGTAGCTGTGAGGTTTCCTGTGTGCTTTCTCCAGCAATTCTTGGCCTGGGCTACCCAGTGCTGAGCCTGGTTGAAGAGGGGAGATGCTGGCTTGATGGCTCACAGACTTTAGTGCTTTGAAAGGGGGAGACAAGTGGGTTTGGGACCAGATGGAGCCAGTGTGTGGGGGGGTGGATCTGGGTGGGTGGGACTGGGAGCTACCAGAGCTGTGAGCATGCAGAACAGAGTCCAGGGAAGGAGGGGACGTGTACAGGAGAGTCGACTCTCATGTCCCTCAATCAGATAGGTGGATGGTGCTGACCTGGGTACCCTTGGGCTCTACTGCACCTTCTGTGGACCAAGGACACTTACAGAGGGCATTAGTTAGTTCTTGCAGTAAATCTATCTGGAGGTTATCATCCTGTGTGTGGTGCTGGGGATTCCTCAAGAGTTCCACCACTGAGCTATACCGTCAGCCTATCCCCACCTTGCAGATGAGAAAGGTAAGGCTCAGAGAAGTGAAGTAACTTACTTGAGATCACGCAGCCAATGTGTGGTGAAGGTAGAATCTATACCCATCTTATATTCCTTTCCATTCCATACTCTTCCCACTATGTCATGCAGGCAGATGATTTTTTGACAATATTTCCCTGTGATTTCCACATATAATAACAATAAGAATCTGTCCAATGTAATATGTTTTACAAAACGGTTGCAGGTGCCATTTCAGGGGTTCTTTGCATACATCCCTGGGAGGAGACAGTTATTATCCCCAGGACAGAGGTGAGGAAATGGAAGCAGGAGAAGCAGGTGGATCCTGTAATGCCACATAGCACACAGGGAAGCCAGAAAGCAGGAGAGACGGTGCATTTTCTGCCACTGTCTGGGACCCAGGGGTCTCCTTGGGTATCTGCTGACTCCTGAACCATCTCCCAATCCTTAAAATGAAAAGCTGAAGCATAGTTTGTCTTCTAATAATCACAGAACCTTTGCTTTGTCTCTGACCTTTGATAAAGCCAGCAGCCAAAGTCCCCTTTCCTGAGGTCCTTCCTTCTGAAAAGGGATGGTTGGCCACGGGCTTTTTTTGCTGAGACCCCCACAAAGAATGTCTCATGTAAAATGAAACAGGTGTGGTTATTTTCTGTGTCCCCTCCACGCCCCGCTCTTCCCTGTGCAGCTAGGAGCCCCTTCTGCAGGAACCCTGGGCAGGGAGCTCGAGCCATGCGCACCTAGAGGGATCCTACTGGTTGCCACCTCCTGCAGGCAGAACTGGTACAGAGTTCTGTCCTCTCTCCTCTCACCTCACCACTGGAGTCCTCGTTTCTACTCTGGGCAATGAATGAGGGAGTCCATGCTCAAACTCAGAGTGTCTGAGGTTAAGAATCATACCCAGCACGTCCTCCATATGCTTCTGTGCAATAGTGGCAAGGATGCCTAAGGGAAGCTCCGTCCTGCCCCCTGTCTACACAGCAGGCAGGCTGTAACACATGCTGGAGAAGTGTGAGTGTCCCGTGGTGGGGGAGCTCCACTCTAGGTGTGTTTCTGCAGAACTCTGGAATGAAAGCAAGCACATCAGGGCGGGGGCGGTCCACGAACTCCAGTGCACATTGGCATCACCTGGAGGGCTCAACCATGTGTGGAATGCTGGCCCCACCCTTAGGGTGTTTCTCAATCCAGTTGGTCACGAGGCACGGGGAGAGTTTGCACTTTTAATAACTCCAGTTCAGGTCCTGCTTTGGGAACTACTGGTCCATAGGAAGTGGGGTGGAGGGGCTCAGGGTCATCTTTCTAGCTCTTGATCTTGGAGACCTGACCTCAAGACAGGTCAGGGCCTCACCTGGCATGCTGGGCTCTTCCTAATTGCCACTACCATTATGCCTTCCTAGCAAGTTCCGTGGCCTCTTCCCTCCTGGACTCCCTGCCCTCATAGACAGCTTCTCACCCTTCCCCTGGTATGGGGGCCCCTTTCTGCTTCCCTGTCTCTGTGTAAACTGCTTCCTCTACTTTGGCTACCCATGTTCTCTTTCCTCAACCTGAAAAGCATTTCCCTTTTCTGAAAGGATCTACCAGCACCTGCCACCTCCTCTGGGAAGCCCTCCTCAACACTCCCAGACGAAGTCTTCTGTCCTTTCCTTCCTTCTGCAGCAGTGGGATTGTATCTCTGCTGATGGCTGCATCTTGTCATGTGGTAGATGTCTCCTGCTTCCTGTAGCCTGGCACTTTCTCCATAGTAGCAATGTTGGTCTCATTTATCATTCTAGCCCAGGGCATAGCCTGTTGCATGATCCACAGTAGCAGTGGGGAAGTGCTGTGGATTGAACAGATCTACCATGATGCCCCTGCGCATCTGGGAGTTCAGTGCAGGTGAAGTGGTGGGGGGTGGGGTCATCCCTGGTGGGTCGTTCATGCACCTGCACCAGGGGGATGTTGTGCTGGATGGTGGGGCCATAACTGAAGGTGGGAGAGACAAATTCTGGTTTTTGCAGTTTGTCATGAGAGGGAGAGAAAGGTAAAACCGCGTCAACTTCAAAAAGTTGAGAGCTGTGATGGAGGAAACACCGGTGCAAAGGGAACTCACAGTCTTGACACCTGATGTAAGGGGGTTGGTGGCAAGGGTCGAGAGGTGATATCTAAACCGAAGCTCAAAGGGTAAAGGCAGGATGGGCCAGAGCGCCGCACGTTTGGGGAACTGAAATTGTCACAGTAGAGCACACAGCCCAGGTGGCCTTGCCTGGAGCATCAAAGTGTGGCTGGATCTGAAGCAGGGGAAGGCCCTCTGAGAGATGATCGGGGAAGTGGGAGGCCAGGTGTCCTTGCTGAGTGAGGCGAGAAAGCAAAAGAAGGAGAGTGACTGTCTCACGATGGGGTTGGGTCTGCGGACACCCCGAGGGTGTGAGATTGGTGTAGACCAGCGTCCTCCACCAAGGGGCTTCTTGGAAACAGTTGTCAAGGAACTGGGGTGGGGGGGCTGTCTGGAAGGTGAAAGCAATGAAGGGAGAACTGGGGGTAAGGAGGACCCAAGGCCTGGCACAGAGCCCACAGCCCCAGGGCAAGGGCCATCCTGGCAGAGCTGCCCTATGGAGGCTCTGTCCTCCCAGCAGCCTGCATTTCCGCCTCACCAAACACTAGCAAGCCCGAGCCTATAGCCCAGCAACCCTGCAGGCTGGGATCACCTCCCATTTTCCACGGAAGGAAGTGAGCACCGCAGTCACGGGTCTTATTGGAGGGAGGTCACGGGGCCGCACAGTGTGGTGGTTGGCTTTCTGAGAGGAGTAACCTTTCCCTGCGCTACAAGCCCTGGGCCAGCTATTTTTCCAGGATGAGCAGCGTGGTCTCCTCCTTGGCAAACGCCATTGTTTCTCCCTCCTGATTCTCTTCCAGTTAGCACTGAGAAGCATTCTGTGCTCCATAGGAGGCCACTTGCCTGTGGCTGTCCCCCCACCCCCGCCGGCTCCTTGAAATGGATTAAGCTGGCCTGGCAGCATGGGGAAAGGGTGAGGACCTAGCTGGGCAGGTTTGTACACGGCATCTCATTCCAATGGCAGAGGGCACTGATGGGGAGGACACTGAAGTCCCTGCTCTGAACTCGCATTGTTAGGTGGAGGAGCTGGGATCCAGTCCAAGATCTATCTGATCTCAAATAAGCAGAGTAAACAATGTCAGGCAGCAGAAAACACTTAGAAACCAGAGCCTGGACCGGAGGGAGGGTCAGTGTTCTGGGGGCACTAGTTCCGGAACACGATACACTCTTTCATGGGTTCATTGCTGTTCACACGTGGCTCTCCTCCTACGCCTCCACTGCGACTCCCGCCAGCAGCGTCTCTGAAACCTTCCTCGGGGGCTGTGGACGGCTCTGTGCTGTGAGGTGCAATGCTGCTTCCAGCCATTTATCTGTTCCTGCCTTTAAGACGGAATTTGGCACAGCCTCTCTTAATGGATGTCTTCTCAGACACTTGGAGAGTGACTCTCAACTCCCAGAAACAGGGTTTTTACAAATCTCGAGCTTTGTGGACACCTAGCACAGTGGGGCATCACAGGAGGGGCCTCAGCAGATTCTTGCTGAATACATGAATGAATGATCGTGGGAACAAATCTTGTCCCTAGCGTCAGGATGCTACAGTTGGTCTGGTGGTCCCCTCCTGATCACCTGAGAGGACTGGGGGAGGTGAGGGGCACAGCCAAAGCCCCGTGTGCAGCCAGCTGAAGGAAGCCAAAACAGACAAAACAGGGAGAACCACAACAGCACCTCCAGCCCATCCCACAGTGCCTCACGGTGCCAACTGCCTGGATCTTCTCTGCTTTCTGTAGGCCAGAAATTGTAGCTGAGATTGCAGCTGTCTTCTCTCTTCTGCTTAAGGAATTTAAACAAATCAGAAGTTGTAATATGTCCACTTAAATATATATATATATTTCCCAGCCTTTTAAGCTGCAAGATGTAGCTTGCAGAATGTGACCAAGTTCTGGCCACTGAAACAGACATAAGAAGCCGTTTCATGGGCAGCCCCTCAAGGACAAGAAGGAGAGGAAGAAGGTGGAAGACAGAGGTTCAGGTTTTTTTGGGGGGCTTTCTTCTTTCTTTTCTTGTTTTCCTTCCTGCCTCCCTCTTCTTCCTTCTTTCTTTCTTTCTTTCTTTCTTTCTTTCTTTCTTTCTTTCTTTCTTTCTTTCTTTTCTTTCTTTCTTTCTTTCTTTTTCTTTCTTTCTTTCTTTCTTTCTTTCTTTCTTTCTTTCTTTCTTCTTTCTTTCTTTCTTTCTTTTTCTTTCTTTCTTTCTCTCTCTTTTCTTTCTTTCTTTCTTTCTTTCTTTCTTTCTTTCTTTCTTTCTTTCTTTCTTTCTTTCTTTCTTTCTCTCCTTTCTTCCTCCCTTCCTCCCTTCCTTGTCTTTCTTTCTTATCTTTTTCTCCTTTCTCTCTTCTTTTTCCTCTTTCTTTTAAAATATGGAATGTAGGGCTCAGGATATAGCTCAGTGGCACAAGCACCTGCCTAGCAAGCACAAGGTCCTGAGTTTGATTCCCAATACCGAAAAGAAAATAATTAAATAAATAAAAAATAATATAGAATGTGACACAAAGATAGAGCAGCAGAAGGACTTTGGACTGTAGGAGGATCTTGAGGATGAGCATGTGCTGAGGCTGGAGGAACAGAAAGTTACAGGAACTTGGGTTTGCAAAGACTGTGGAGCTCCAGACTGCTCATTTCTAGATTTTTTTTACACAAGATAAAAGAAAGAAAAGATTTCCGTCTTAATTTATTCCTGTTGAATTTTGTGTATGTATCTGAAGGTGCAGGAAGGGAAGGAGTCATCAGTTGGGGACTTAGTGGGTAAGGATATTTTTAGAAATCTGATCCAGAAAGCTGCCAGAGGTGCAGCCTGGCAGAGGGAATGCCCTGTAGATCAGACAACGGCTCAGCTGTGCAGATCTCAGCCCAGCCATCAGCACCCCTGACAGCCCAGGAGCTGTACCAGAGCCAGACAGGCCCTGGCCTTGAGGTGTGGGTAGGGTGGCAGCTGGTCTCTTGGTTCTTCTGAGGAACATCTGGGACCTGGGGCTGACCTCAGTTCATTGTACTTGGCTTGAATGGACCTTGGAGAACCCTCGGCCTGTGTTCCACACTGAGGCCACCACATTTCTTGCAGTCTTTCTTACCAGAACTCTGATTGTGCTGTTCCTGGTGTGTATCTTTCCCTTGATATGTTTAGGTAAGAGGCAGTCATCTGCTGTCTCTGCCCCATCTTCCACCATAAAATGTAAGGGGTGCATCTGGCAAAGATTTTTTTACTCTTTTCTTTGGAGAGGCTGAGGACAAACACTGCTTTTGCCTTTGGGTGTTGCAGAGGGAGGGGATGAGGTCTGCAGTGGTGGGAGCCTTCTTCACTTCATCAGCAATCATGTAGAGACCGGCTTGTGGCCCTGACATCTCTCAGACACTCTTGTACACAACACGAGCCCACTGTGTGTGGACTACTTGCTATGAGAAATAATACATATCATTATTGATTATCTCTGTTTTTCCTTGCAGCCACAAGCATTCTAGCTTACATAGAATCCAGTCTCCTATTAGGTTAGCAAAGCACCTTGCCCAGGGTCACACTGTAGGTGCAACAGCAGTGGCCTTGTCTCCTTTTATCTTCCTCTCTAATAACAAAGCCCCTCTTTCTTTCCTATATAATACATGGGGTCATCTCGGGAATAAAGTGATAGTCCACAGATATTTAAGAGAAATGGAAACCATTTCAGTTGTTCTTTCCATTGGCTCCACCTTTTTAGGTGGTTTGTAGACTCGGGGGCTTACATACAACGGCAGGAGATTACTGCACACAGGTCTGGGCCTGGGAAATCCAAGGTCCAGATGTCAGCAGATTTGGTGCCTGGTGAGGGAGGGCCTGTCCCTCTCAGATGGCATCTTCAGTTGAGCGCCTGAATGGCAGAGAACAAACAAGGTGTCTCCTGCCTCTTTTGTAAGGGCTCCAGTCCCACCCAGGAGTGTTCTTTCCTGGAGAGAGTCAGGTCCCACTGCCGACACTCCTGCATGGGGGGTTGAGTTTCCATTCCTGAATGTGCAGGGGACAGAAATATTCATATCCTAGCACCTGCATTTCTAGAGAGGAGGCAGAGAGACAGCAGTTCAAGTCCAGTTCTGCTACTGGGGTGATCATGACGACACAAATAGCCATCTCTGGAATCCGCAGTGCACTTCACACAGGACGACAGCATTTACAAAGGCTTCCATCTCTGTCATTCACCCAGCTCCCATGACACCATGGGTGATCTGGGCAGGGCTTGTTATCCCCGTGAGTCAGATGGGGACGCTGAGTGCCAGAGGGGTCAAAGGAGCCATCTGAGGAAGAACTAGGCCTTGCAAACGAGGTATGAGTTAAGGCCCACAGTAGGGTACACTGCCAGCTCTCCTCACTCTTTCCAAAGCCCTTTCTTCTTCTGTATGGGGAGTGAAGCCTCCCCACAAATCTGCAGGGTGTGCCAAGGGGGCATTGCTGTCCCACTTTGTGGGTAAAGAAGTAGAGGTTTGAAGAGGTGAGTGAAGTGACTAAAGTCATAGAGCTATCAAGTTGTCACCTTCCCATGGCTCTGCAGCATTCCTACCATCATTCCCAGTATGCCCCTGTGAGGGGTAGGTCACTAGTGTTTCTCAGGGGCAGAGGGAAGCTCAGTGGCTTGGTGGAAATGACTGCGCTGGTAGCAAAAATGAGAATCTGGTGCTTCTTGCCTCCCGGTCCATTTCCTTTTTCTTTTTTCTGCCCCTATAGCCATAGGTAATACTGGCTTACATCACATAATCCAAACAGAAAACATTTCCTTTTGTCTCTCCTGGAAATAGGTCCATCTTACCCATTGCTGTATCCCATTGCCTAGGAACAGTGTCTGGTTCCATGAATATATGTTAGATGAATGAATGGATCTATTGAATTCCTACCAAATACTTATTGATGATCACTGTATTAGTTAGGGTTCACTGGAGAAACAGATATAATGATTTACAAGGTAGGCTCACAGTGGCCACCTGCAGAGTCAGTTATGGAAGACTGTCAATGGGCAAATGGGCAGTCTACATTCTGGAAAGGTGGAAGATCTAGTCAAAGGTCGAAGACCTGGAGTTCCTATAGAGTCCCATGTGGTCCCTATCAGAAAGCCACTGGAAGGCTGAAGAGTCTGTGCTGGAAGCCTAGAGAGGGACATCCAAGGAACCCTGGAGCCTCTCTGAAGAAACAGAAGTGAGACTTCCTTCTTCTTTCTCTTTTTATTTCACCCAGGCTACAAGCCTACTGGTTGGTGCCACCCACACATGGAGTGGGTCTTCTCTCTCTAGTAAGTCTATCATCCAGACACACCCAGAACTGCGCCAAACCAGCCCTCTAGGCATTTCTCATTCAAGTTGACACCACAGTTAACTATCACAGTCACCTGCCTGGAAGACCTCGGGAGGGGGTGAGAGAGGCAGGCTCAGTGGCAACAAAAATCTACTTCTCATCTTACTCATAGTTTCACTGCTCACTGTGTGTCCTCATGGGTCCAATGTGACATTTTAGTGTAGCAGAAAATGCACCCCCCAGCCAGTATACTTCAGTTTCTGTTAGTTGCCCAGGTAGCCTCCATTTTGCATCAGTTCCTGTTATAGTTCCTGTTACTACTGTCTCCTAGAAAGGGCAGGTCACTATGATGCATATTGTAAGAACCAATCAAAGACAGCCAAGTACTCTCTCTCTGAACTTCCCTTTTGCAATCCCATAAAAACCTCCCTCACTGAGTCTTAGAGGCCTGATATTGTTTTCTTGAGATCAGTGCCTGTTGATGTAAATACATCTGCCTCCAAATCCTGGGTGACGTTTTGGAGTTTCTGTTTGCCGCTGCACTAGGGATGATTCAGATCTGCGAGACCTTGCGCAGCCCCACCCCCAGGTCTAGTGAGGCTGAGAACAAGTACTGTAATTAGCATGGCCTCATCATGTTCTGTCCATTCACTTTATTTATTTTGCATTCGTTCATTCCTTCCACCTGTTGCATTAATTCACTCACCTGTGCAACCAAGAGGCCTAGTTTTGGGCCATGGGGATATGGACAGGGAGTTAGTTTTTGCCCCTTGTCCTTTCACATATGACCACAAGTAAAGAGCAAATATCAAGATAGTGAGATAAATGGCAATAGGATACCATCAGGACAGCAAGGAAGGGCACCTGATATAGTCTGGGGCTAGCAGAAGGACATGCACAAGCCCTGCTGTCATCCATTTAGAGTTGCCCAGTGTCAGATGCTATACCACGCTATTTACTGTGATGTAAAGGAGATCTGCAACCTTGGGAAAGTCACTTCCTCTCTCTTTGACTCAGTTTGCTCATCTGTGAAATGGGAAACAACACCTTCTTCACAGGGCTGGTATGAGAAGCAAATTAGTTAACAAATGTAAATAGCTTGGTATAACATTTGGCCTCTCAGTGGGACAGCTGTTGTCCCAGCTCAGTTCCCAAGTCACACTAATCAGAGAGGGGTTGGAGTTCCATTTAGGAGCCTTTGAGGTAGACATGGCAGCAGTCACCCTGAAGCTTGCCCTGTAGCCTCTTGGGGTTCAGAGGTTGGCAGGGCAGAGGCAGAGCTGCAGGCCCAGGCAGCAATGTGTGCGAGAGTGGTGGGCACTTTGCAGCAGCTGCAGGAAAAGGGAAAGACCGGCCGAGGGTGCTTGCACTCTGCGCTCACACACATCTGGGAGGAAACTTCTGGTGTCCACAGGACCTCAAACCTGGCAGCCAGCTGTGAAGGCTGGGCCCCAAGAGACAGTCGCCTCATGTTGCTTCTCCCATCAGCGTAGCAATCTTCCGGTTCACAGCCAAATGCTGCATGCCCAGCCCCATCTGAAACCCTTCACTCTGCTTTGTCCCAAGAAAGTGGCCCAGAGAGGTCAGGCAAGGTCACACTTGGTCATTGGTGCCCCAAAGGCTTAAACTGTAGGTCTTGTGCTCCAGGAACACCTGTAAGGTCACTGAGCCCTGCAGAGGAGGCTGGCACTGGGGGCACCAACGTGGCACATGCTGATGTCTGAAGAATGCGTCCCATCCCGGGAGTCCCTTCTGAGTAGGCAATGGGCCCTGAAAGCTGCTCTCACAAAGATGCCTTCGGCTCCCACTCTTTCCAAAGGAGCCGTCAGCCCCGGCGCCGGAGGGCAAAGGCCACTGCGCTGAGAGAATGACGGCTTTCTCTCAGGGAGCTGCTGCTTTCAGAGCTGTGGCCACCCCAGCCTGGCCATCACACAGGACTGCACCGGGAAATAAAAGGTTCTCACAGCCGGGTAGGCGCTGTGACACAGTTTAATTTGGTGTAATTATAAGTTCTCTCAATGCATTTTATTGTGTGCATTGTTGTTTCAGCAAACATTATTTGGGTATAGAAAGCTTTTTTATCGTTTAAAAATGGTAATTTTTTTCAGGTTCCTTATCATCACCCTCCCACCGGTTCCTTCTCACTTTCCTGCACCTCGGAGGCATGCACATCTTCAGGCTGCTTTCCCCTTTCAGTAGTTTATGCTGTGGAGAGAGAGAGAAACCTAAATTATAGGGTGAGAGGCTGGAGGCTGTGAAGCCCTGGGGAGCCGGGTCAGCATGGCTGGGAGGGGCCAGCTCCTTGAAAGTGGCTGATGTCAGCTTCCCAGTCACTCTCTCTGGCTCAGGCCCTGTGCATGGGGCTCCTGCAGGCTCCCTGTGAGCATGGCTTTGGAGTCTCTCTGTGGGGACAGAAATCCTGGGTCTGCTGCTCTCTTCGGCAGCATGTATAATCAAATGAGAATGAAACAGAGAAGATTAGCAAGGCCCTTGTGCAAGGATGACACGTACATTCATGAAGTGAAATCCTGGCTTTGCCACTTGGGAATTACTTGACACTGAACAAGATAGTTGACCTTGTCCATCCCTGTAGGCTGGTTGGTTTCCAAACCAATGGACAAAGATTTCTGGGAGAAGCCTGTTATTGTGCTGGAAGTCATAAATCACCCCATCAGTAAACATGGCATCTGCTACTAATACACCTGCTTTATCAAAATGGTGCTGGTAGTGCTTGTGTGTGTGAGTGTGTGCATGTGTGAGTGCGTACTCCAGCAAAAATAACATAATGCTATATTAAAATAAGTCTAGCCGTATAGTAAAAGAGACAGTCAAATGCTCATGGGTGTTAAGGCTGAACAAGAAACTTCAAAGACATTAGGTGTTTGTCGTAGCCCGTGCTTGTGTGTTCATTGTCTTTGGTCCACAGGCTTTTTCACCTTGCTAAAGGTACTTCAGAAAACAGTATGACAGGCAACCATGTCTCCTATAAAGCAGAGAGCAGTGGACTGATAATTATATAAGAGGGTAAGTTTAAATCATTCAAGGTTTGGTGAGGAGTTATTAGATGCAAAGCCCTAGCAAAATCCATGAAAGAGTAAATTGGCCACTGGAACTTTATTAAAACAAACAAAGAACAAAATGAAAGACAAAACCCTTCTGCTCAGCAAAACATGCTATTAAGGTATATATCCAAGGGACAGAAGACAAGCCACAGAGTGGTAGAAAATATTTGTGAAAAAGTGTCTGATAAGACTTATGTCAAAAATAATGAAAGGGGAACTTATACCATTAACAATAAGAAAACAGTTAATTTAAAAGGGATGAAATGGCACTTGTAAGGCTGAGGCAGGAGGATTGCTGTGAGTCTGAGGGCAGCCTGGACTATGTAGTGAGACCCTGTCTTAAAAAACAAACAAACAAACAAAAATAGGAAGTGATCTAAAGCACACATCTCACCATGAAAGATACACCAAAAGCAAATGTTATATGCAGAGATGATCAATACAGTCTCATTAGGGAACTGTACATTCAAACACCAACGTGATGCCCCTACAAACAATCAGAATGCCCAAAATCTCAAGCACCAACAACATAAAATACTGATCAGAATGAGGAGCAACCTGAACTCTCATTCACTGTTCTGGAAATGAAAAGTGGCATAGCCATATTAGAATACAGTGTGGCTATGTCTGACAAAAATAAATCTACTCTTACCACATAATGCAATTGCACCACTGGTATTTTTCTAACTGATTAAAAGACTAATGTCCCAGATAACTCCAGCACAATAGTTTTTGTAACATTTTTATTTTCATAATTGCCAAGACTTATGAACCCACTATTGTCTTTCAATAAATGAATGGATAGACAAATTTTGGCATGTAGACACAATGGAACATTACTTTATTATTTAAAAAATAGAGAGCAATTTAGCTAGAGAAAGATATGGACAAAACTTAGATGCATATTGCCAAGTAAAGGAAGGGTCTCAAAAGGGTATAGATTGTATGATCCCAAATATACGGTGCTCTAAAAAAACAAAACTACAGTGAGAGTGAAAAAGACAGCAAGACAGTCTTTGCCCAGGACTCAGGGGAAGCACAGAGGAATTTTTGAAGCAGTGAAATGATTCTGTATCAGGCTGTAATTGTGGATGCATGATAAGTACAGGTAGAACTGTGCAGCACAGAGCGAACTTAATGTGTTCAAGTTAAAAAATCATCTAGGAGGTCGAGGGACTCCACGATTGGGTGCATAACTTGACAAAACAATCTGATGGTATTAAGATATATGAAACAACCATGCCGAAGAGGAAAATGTTGACGAACTAAATAACTTGGGAAATGAATAATCTATAAAATTAAAGAAAGAAGAAATTGTATGGAAGTATTTTACTCTAATCAAGAGGTCATTTCCCATGAAGATGAGATTTAACAATCCTGGTTTTACTGTTTTACTTTTATTGAACGCTTACATACATGGGCAGTGAGGGGCAAGTTTCTTCGCGGAATGGGAGGGGTAGGGAAGCAAGAGGAAGAAGTTGGAGTGGGCATAGGGATGTGTTAGGGTTGGAGATGTCGGCCAGAACCACCCTTAAACTTAACATTGGTGGAGATGGCTACATGTAAGGATATGACAGAGATGTGCATACATTTAGGTCAGTGCGCGCGCGCGAGCGCACACACACACACACACACACACACAGAAACAGTGCTGTTCCAACAAGCAACAAACATACTTGGTGTCCAGAGTTTGGTTTTTAATATCACTCTGCAATAAAGAAACCAGCAATCACTGGAGAAATGGCCAAATATATGACTGGATCAGAACATTTATAAACCAGTTTAACCTAACACATCTCTTAGTACCACAAAGAAAGGAATTTCTTGAAAACAAATGAAAACAATGACGGAGTAGGTGAAAGTGATGGAGAAAGAGCTCCCAATGGCCAAAGTTGGACAATACAAAAGAAAGAAGATACTGCTGCATTATAAAACGAAGTACAAAATAAATACCCATGAGTTCATATTGATATGAACAAATAATTGATGAAATAAATCACTGCAGGAGAATATGCAAATTTCCAACATCAGGATTCCAAATAATGCCTGTAGTTTTCCAGCCCCAGGGAGAATAACCTATCTCTCTGCTCTCAAGCGTGGGCTATTCACAGCGACCTCCTTCCAGAGTTTACAGTACAGAAAGGAAGAATTAACTTTACACTGGAGAAATCAGACAAACACTTTGTCAGCCAAGTGATCAGGGTCAATATGGACAGTAATGTCATGCTGACAGCATGTACTCTTGACATGATGTGACCCTGGGGGCACTTCTGTGGCACCCCAAGTCCCAAGCCTAAGTCACATGAAAAACATCAGACAAGACTAACTAAGAGACATTCTATGAAATACTTGAGCATGTACAACTGTCAAGGTCATGAAAAACAAGGGGACAGTCCTTGAATCAGGCTAGAGGAACCTAACCACACATGGCAACTCAATGTGATGTGGTGTCCCAGGGGAGACCCTGGAACAGGAAAAGTTCATTAGATAAAAACTAAAGACTTTAATAAATAAGAGTGTACTACTATTTTCTCAGGAGGTGTAGTACTGCTGTCACTTTCTTACGTATTGTTAGTGTTTGAGAAAAGCAGGTATGAAGTTTGCATTTTTTCTTGTGTCTAAAACTATTTTTAAATATGAAGTCATTTCAATATAAAATCACTTGGTGCGTGAGTGTTTGATATTTAATAAATGATAACAAGATTGAAAGCTTCTATTCAAATTCAAATTCCCCATAAAGAGAGAACCTACCGAAATATCCGCATGAAGTCTGCCCTACAGAAGCTGAAACCCCACAGCAGAGATGCTGGTGAGTGCCAAGACTGCAGAGACAGAGGACCATTATTCCACCAGAGCCAAGGAAGGTTGTCCCTCGCCTTCTTCTGAAAGGGAGAAAGAAGCAGAGGAGAGCAGTCATGAACTTATTATTGAGTATGAAACTATGTAAAAAATGCTCTGTCTGTTTTAAGTGCTTTATCTCATTGAGTCTTCCACAACCCTGAAGGGGTATAGGCCATTCTTCCCACAACCAGAGGGAAAACAGATGTCAGAGAAATTAAGTGGCCTGCCCAACAAAGTAAGCTAATGGAGAAAGTGAGGGTATGAGGGGGGATTCGAACCCAGGGAGTTGGGCTCCAGAGTCTTCTCTATATGGCTACTTCCCGTGGTGCTCCATGGTCACTGAATTCCTGTCAGTATTTCTAACCTCCCAGAATGTGTGTTGTGAGTATGTTTTCTTGTAGAAACCAAGAAAGGGGCTGAGTTTTTTGCTGTTGTTGGATGGGGGTGGTCTGGGATAATGTGGTCCAGAATAAATGTAGCAGAAAGAGGAGGCCGAGTCTCTGAGAATCAGAAGAGACAGGGGCACCAGGATACAGTTACGTAAGAGGGATAAGTTCTAGTGCCTTACAGCACAGTGGGGTGACTATAACAACTTGTTATGTATTTTGTTTTTTGTTTTTTGGTTTTTTTTTTTTTTTTGGTTTTTCTCCGGTACCGGGAACCGAACTCACGACCTTGCGCTTGCCAGGCAGGCACTGTGCCGCTGAGCTAAATCCCCAGCCCCGTTGTTATGTATTTTGTAAAGAACTAGAAGAGAGGAGTTTGTAGGCTCCAAGCACAAAGAAATGATAAATATGTAAGAAGACAGACATGCTAGTTACGCTGACTTGATGATTACTCATTCTATACATGTATCAAATTATCCCACTGTACCCCACAAATAGGTACACAGTTAGCACGGGTCACTTAAAAACAGAAAGAGAGCATGGAAGGACTTTGGACTACAAAGGCCAGTAAGAGTCTGTTGAGTTTACTTAGATCACAGGGAGTCAGGACAAAGGGGTGGGTGGGGCGCCGTTTTTTTAGTGGACACTTGATAACTTTACTATTGCTACTTGGCAGCCCCTTCCTGCCCTTCTGCCCCCTCGCTCCCCACTCAAATGCCCTGCTGGTTGCTTCAATTTGGTCCACTTCCTCAGGGGAAGCAGGATGTCTTCTTCATGCTTGGGCCACGTCTCTGGGGACTTGGAGTGGGAAGAGGCTGCTTAATGGGTGAACATGTAGGTAGGCACCAGAGAGGAAGCAGCACTTCCGGGAGGTGAGGAAACGGCCATTTCCTCTCCAGCAGGAAGGGGCCTTGGCTATTCTCAGCGCTCATGGCTGCAGCCCTGGAAAGCAATGGAAACCACAGCTTGGCTGAGGCTCTGACTTGCCTCCTGCAGTTTAACAATCTCCCAGTCAAAATAAACTGGCTCCTTCCTCAGGTCTCCAGGGCACGGTTAAGGTAATAATTGAGAGAGAGAGAGAGAGAGAAGCCAGAGGCCTTGCTGTAGCACAAAGGCACTGAGAAACTTTTAAAACGCCTGGCTGGTGTTGGCTGTTGGTGCCTCAGGAAAGTGGGATAATTGGAGCATTGTGAAGACAAACAAACTGGGAGACTCGTGAGGGTTTCTCAGATACTCAGATACCCAGCCAGTCACCACCTTTCGGGAGTTTGGACAGGTAGGCAACAGTGTTGATACACTGAGAATATGTACAGAAGATTTTAGCAGAAAACAGCTTGCTTCAGTAGAAAGGGAACTAGAAAAGGAATCAGAGGGACTCAAGGTCAAATGTAGATCTCACCAGAAGGCTGCTTTGAAGAGGTCCCAATGCTGTAAGCCTCCCTTCCTCCCCTTGTGTAGTTCTGTCTACCTCCCAGGTACTCTAAGCCCACTTTGGTTTTTCTTTCCTTCTTTCCCTTTGTCTTTTCCTGTCCCCTGGCTGCAGAGGCTAGAGACTCATTTCTTTCCTTACTGTTCCTTCATTGCATCCACAAAATACCTAGAAGTGATGACCCTGGGCAACAAGGAAGGGCATAGTTTACATTTAGAAAATAAATAAGTAAACACAAGTATGTGAGATGATTTTATATTATAATAGGGCAGTGAAGGAAATAACCATCTGCTGTGGCAGAAAGTGCTCTTGGGAGGAGGCATGACTCTAGATTCGTCATGCCGAGGAGGTCAATTTCGACGAGTCTCTTCTGGGTGAGACTGCGGGGCGACTAAGATGGCGCACCTCTGAGTCTCCGTGTTGGGGGTGCTGTACATTTGTTTAAGGCTTGATTGGGGAGGATTTTTGATATGAGAAATATGATGAGAAAGGAAAAGGTCAAAATCCCTGCTATCTTGGAGCTTATGTTTAGGGGCAGGAGTCAGAGAAAAATAAACAAGTAACATCAATAAAGAAATACCATCAATAATGAGCGTACTGTGGAGAATTAGGACAAGGGGTGGTCACCGGGTAGAGGCACTGTGTGAGCAGATGGAGGAAAGAACAGTGCCTAAGGCTAAGGCAGGAAGTAGAGTGTGAGTGAGGTAGGTGTGAGGAAGAAGATACAGTAGTCTTTTCCCACAGCTGAACTTCCCTCTGGTCATATTCATCACAGTGTCCTCGAGGCCCTGCCCCTTGAGGTGGAGAGAACCCCAGCCTGCTCCAGAGGTGCTTGCTTGCCCTGCATTTTGGCCATCACTGGCCCCTGTCCCTCTTGGAAGCCTGGAGGTTGGGTGCACTACAGGACACGGCCGCCCACTCAGACCTCCCTCCTCCTTCATGAGGACATCGATGGGGAAGTGGGACAGTGGGACTGCTGCCTAGCGGCAGGAAGCCCATGTGCAGAAGTGGTTATTGCAGAAGGTGCCACAGGATCCCAGGGAGCTCCTGCCTTTGGGAGGCAGACAACACACTGGAGAGAGGTTAAGGGTTGTTACTGAAAGATGCCCGCAGTGTGCTAGACTCGCTACAGGGTCAGCGGGAGCAGAGCTAAGGAAAGACAGGACCTTGTCTGCACTGCTGTCTGATCTTGGGGTTTAGTGGCCTTTAACACCACACAGGGCATCTGCATGCAATCCCCACATGGTTCTAGGGGGCAGATGTGTGGTCAGCAGATAGAGCACTCTTCCCATCACAGGCAGAGCCTTCCAGAACAAATAATTATTTATAGCCAGTTATGAAACTTCTTTATTTGTTCCCAGGAAATTTGGTTCCTCGTTCCACCGTTCAAAGTCTGTTTGCCATGTTTTCAGTCCACAAATATTGACAAAGGAGCATTGGTTGGCTCAATGCACTTTCATGAGTATGAAGCAAATCTACTTGCTCAACTTCCCAGGAATTCTCTTGAGCTGAGTTGCAGTGTGGATCTTGCCCCTCCTCCCAGCCAGTCCTGAGCCCAGGAAAACCCCTTGCTTATCAATGCCACTCCAAAAGTGATTTCACCCGAATCAGGGAGCCAAGTATTTTCCCTGAGAATAAAAGTTGTATGCAGTGCAAGTAACACCTCGGCCTTCAAGGGAGATAGAATTTCCAGCACAAAGTGGGTCTGTATTAAATGGAGGGCCTTAGATCATATGGGGATACGGGTCTTGGCATGAGGTACTGCTCAGTTTTTAGTCAGGATTCAACTGGGATTGTGGGAATTGGTGAGTTTGGGGTTAGTTTAACATGAGTTTAAATCTCCTCCTGCCATTCTTTAGCTGGAACCTTGTTCATTCAAAATAGGACAGACACAGCACAAAAACTATAAAATCTACCCCCCAAAAGTTACTAGATTAATTCAAGGTGATACATGGAGAGGAAATGGAAGTGGAGTAAAGACAACGCAGAGGAGGGACACTAAATCCAGTCTTATGTGGATGGGAAGGAGTTCTGGGCTGCTTCCTGGAAGTAGCACAGAAGCACAGAGTTTCCTGCAGGAAATGTCGGGAGAATAAGCATTACCCTGCAGTGGGGGGCAGGGTGTCTGGGATGTGGCAATCCGGGTGGAAGGAAGTGTCTGCCCAGCCCTGGAGGACGGGCAGCCGGGGGCAGATTGGGCTGAGCACTGAGTGGGGGCTGGAGGATGAAGACCCAGATAGCTACTGCAAAATTCAACCATGTCTGAGGCCAAGGGGGAGCTGCTCCAGGGTGTGAAGTGGGGAATGCACTGGGAACTTGTGTTTCACAGCTTTTCCTGCGGATGTGTGGAGTCTGGATGGAAGGGAACAAGTCAGGGAGCAGGGACAGATGTCTGTCCTGCGATGCAGGTGAGAGAGGCCTGCTGCCTGGAGGAGGACAGTGGGAGTGAGGAGAGATGCCTGTAGGAAACTGAGAGGTACCAGGGATGCATCACTGGATCTCAGGGAAAGAAGAGAATACTACAGATGAGATGTTCTGACACTTTCTTCATACTTTCCATGTGAGGGTTTGGGGATCTGAGATTGGTACAGTCTGGTTTGACAGGATGTGCAATCGGGCACAAGTCTTGGTTGGTGTCTATTATCCCACTTTAATCTATCTATCTGTCTATCTACCTACCTACCTATCATTATGCTATTATCTATCTCTCCATCAATCATCTACCTATTATGCTATTATCTATCTATCTATCTATCTATCTATCTATCTGCCTACCTATCATTATGCTATTATCTATCTCTATCAATCATCTACCTATTATGCTATTATCTATTTCTTTATCAATCATCTACCTATTATGCTATTATCTATCTATCTTTCTGTCTGTCTGTCTGTCTATCTATCATCTATTATTTTGGTGCTGGGGATTGACCCTAAGGCCTCATGCACGCTAAGTACATCCTTTACCTCAGGGCCACAGACACAGTCTCCACTTTGTCCAGGTAGAGTGTTTCTTCTCTCCTGCCCTGTAAAATCATCGAGGCTTTGGGGTGCAGGCATGTGTCTCCTCTGCCTCCTGGAGCCTAGGCTGGGAGGCAAGTCTCTTGTGCGGGTATTCAGGGGTGCTCTTCTTAGCCACTGTTCTCTGGGCTCTTGGTCACAAATTACATGTTCGTCTGAGACTGACTTTAATCATCACAACCTGGAGTTCTCATCAAGCTGCCCTATCTCAAACCACTGCTTAGAGGAGGCTCTTACCCTTGGAAGAAATGGTATAATTTTCCTAAACACGGGTCATTCGCTCTCACATAAATGTCAGATAGTAAACCACCAGTTAACAAGATGTACCAGAAACGTAGAATGTCTGAACAAAGGCTGTTGACAATAGTAGATGTTTTCCTCTTTTTTTTGTAGTTCTATGAAATTACTCTCCCAAAATATTCCTAGTGTTTTATTTACTTCAGCGTGGGGTTTATTTTGGGAAGAACTTTCCTGAAACTGAGTCTTAGGATGTGATTTTTATCCTGGTCATATCCTGGGGAGTTGTTTTGTGACTTGTGTGAATGGACTCCGGCTCTTCCAGGGAAGGGGCAGTGTCGGGAGGATGTGGACTCTTGTGCGCCTGGTAGACACTGATGACCAATGCGCAGCTTGGGTGGAAGTGTCCCCAGAGCAAAGCCTGGCCTCCGGCACCAGGCAGTAAAGCCAGGATAGAACTTATCAATTATCTTTTCTGGGGACTCATGTGTCTCATTGTTTCCAACAGCTAAGTGGCTTTTGTCTATTAGGAATTCAGACACTGCATGATTAAAACCTTCAATGCTGGGAATTTTCTTATTTCAGGAAATTTTGACTGTAAGGCATGCTGGAACCTCCACAGCCGGCAGACACAGAGCGGAGGAAGTCGGGGCAGGAAAGGACTGTGGGAACTGACCCTGAGGCAGCTCCAGAAGTCAACTCTCATGTCAGATGGTGCTGTGTTGGAATCTTGCTGCTCAGCCTCTGTTTTATCAGCAGCGAAGTGGAGAGGATGAGAACTGAGTTAGTGCCATGCCTGGTGCCCAGCCGGGCCCCAGATGTGAATTCCACTCCCTTTCCCTTCTCTTGTGGGGCAAGACTTTAATCAGTGTCTGTGGGTGAGGTGAATCGAAGTTCTGCCCAGCCTCCGCTAGACCTGTAGTTCAAGGGCCTCGTGAGAGGAGGAGAGAGGCCAGCCAAGGTCAAGCAGCTCATTCAGGTGCCGTGGGTTCTGGAGTCAGGGCTGGACTTTAGTCTGTAGTTCAGTTAATGAGGAAGCTCTCAGAGCCCTGGGCCTATCCCAGACAGTGTCACATGGAGCAGTGTCTCTCAGAGTGGGGTGGAGCACTCCGGAGAACTGGAAATGCTTTCCAGGGTCCACGAGATCAGAATTAGTCTATAATACCGCTGAGATGTTATTCATTGGGCTGACGTTTGAACTGACAGTGTGAAAGCAACAGTGGGCAAAACCTTTGGTGTTTTTTGTTTGCATTAAACTAAGATTGTAGTTATCGTCACTGTGTTATTCATCACCATGTGTGCATAGTTTAAAAAAGCTAGTTTCACTAACAATAGCCTAAATATTGGTGGGAAACAGGGAAGCATATTTTTTAGAGATGAAGGGAATCTGGAGATGGGATGGGGAATGAGAAGGAAGAGGGGGTAAATATATATATACATATATAATATACATGTACCACTTCCTCCTAAACAAATATCATTATTGTGTACCACAAACATAGACTAGTTAAAAAAGAATACCCTTAATAAGGTCCCAGTCTTTACAGTGATTTGTATGATGAAATGGGAAATAGTGTAAAGCATTTCTGTTGTCTATCAAAGTACAGCGGCAAAGTGATAAAGCTGTGCCATTGTTTGAGTTGAGAGTTGAACTACTCAGTTTTTCATTGAACATCGTTTTTCCTTGAAAGAATGATTAAAAGACACTGTGCTTATTCAGCTTTGGGAGTTGGAGGACTGGTGGGGAGGGAGACTGCAGGGAGGGAGGGAATTGCAGCAGTCATGTCAAGGAAAGACAAGTAGCAAGAGGGCTTGACATGCGTGAAAAGTTGGGGAAGAGTGAGTGTTGGGGTCAGACTATACTGCATGCCATGCTCGCCAGAGCATCACCAGAGCATCACAGGAAAAGGAGATGCAGACATAACAGCTTCAGGAACTACCATGGAGGAAAGGACACAGAAACCAAGGAAGCTCCTCCAGAGATGAGCAGAAATGCAGGTGTTTGACCACTTCCTCTATCCCCTCCCTACTCCATTATCCTTGAAGATGTATAAACATAAGACAGAGACAAAAGCCTCCAGCTAATCGTACCCACAGGATCACTGCTGCAACTAATCAGAGCTCTACCTGCAGAGGCAACGAGAAGCAAGATCAGTGGTTTTCCCAGACCCCACACCCTTTCCCTCACTGGTGGACTAGAGAGCGTGTCGTCAGAGGGAACCAGCTCAAGTGGTTTTCTTCTTCCCTCAGTTCCCCAGCCACAGCCACAGGATACTGGAGCTCAGCTTCTCATAACTTCCTCAGGACAAGCTCTCTCCATTTTTTAACTGAGAGGGAAGAGCGCATTGGTTGAATTCAGACTGAAGTATATATGCTGTGTTTTTATGAGTGAAGTGGAGAATTAAGAATTAATTAGTACTTACCTTAGAAGGTATCTTTCATGGTCATGTCAGGTTAACCCTCACCAAAAGTTGTGTATGGAGGATTCAAACACAAGCTTCTGCTGGCATGTTTATTGGTTCTGACCTTCATATAGCTTCCTCTAATCTCCAGTTATACTTCTCTCTCTCTTGTTCCTTTTCCCTCCCACAAATAACCTCTCCAAACTCTCTCCCCTTCTCTCCATTTCAGACATAAAAACCATAGCACAAAAGTCTTGCCTCTTTTCTTTCTTTCATTTGTTGTATTCATTTATTCATTTCTTGTTCTTTTTTCTTCTTCCCCCTTTTCTGAAGTATTTTCTTCCTGTTATTTTTTTCTTCCATCATCCTCTACATCCCAACCTATCTGTCTTCAGTATTATTTCATTGTTTTCTTGGACTATTGAAAAAAGTATGAAGTTGTTACAACAGGTTTTAAATTATACGATTGATATATGGTTGGTTCCGTAGATACTGATGCAACAAGCAGTTGTTCTCTCCTTGCAATGCAGTGACCCAGACTCTTTGTATTAAGTTGAGTGTGTTGACGAGTTGCATGATCACATAAACAACCAAAAGCCCAGGTCACATCATAGGAAGACACACACTAACTAATGAAATTTCCATTGTAACAAGAGAGTTATTTTACCTGAACCAATCTTCAACCAATAGAGACATGAGAAAGCAAAGCAGCAACATGCCTTAAAAAAAACTCTTAATTCTCCAATGCAAAACCTGACCTCACAGCTCTGAAGTGGAGGAAGTTTGAGGCAAAGAACTAAAAAACCAAAGGGTTAAAATATGTGAAGAGCTCAAAGAAAAAACAAGTAAGCCAATCCACAAGGTGTTTAGTGAACTTAAAGAGGATATAAATAAACAGATCTCAGTAATAAAATGTTTAAAGAGCTTAACAAAGCCACAAACAAAATTTTCATTGAATTAAAGATGACAATGCAAGCTATGATGATAATTTTGATAAAGGATTGAATGGCATGAGAAGGAATCAAGCAGAAATACTGGGTATGAAAAATTTGATAGGAAATATGGGCAATGGGAATGACCAGTCTAAGGAACCTCTCAGAACATGGAGACAAGATTGAGGTAGTAGATCATGTACTCTCTGACATTTTGAAAACAAAAACACCAGGGAAACGAGGTCCAATGGTTGGCTACTAGATGACCTGGAGGAAAAAGAAACCCTAAGAATTACTACAGAAGGTGACACCAAGGGTATAAAAAAATTATTTACCAAAATCATATCAGAAAGTTTCCCAAATCTAGGAAAAGAAATCAATAACCAGGCAAAAAAGCAGATAGAATTCCAAGTAGCCACAACTAGAAAAGAACCTTTCTATGACACAACATAGCCAAAATCTCAGAAATTCAGCGTAAGGAAGAATACTGAAAGCTGTTAGAGAGAAACATCAAGTAACCTATTGTTATGGTTTATATCTAGATGTACCCTAAGAACTTCATACTCTCATAGGCAAGGTTTTTAGAAGAGAATTGCATCATGGGGTTCTATAGCTGACTTACTGTTCTGAGGTGGGGCCTGGTCAAGGAGGGCAGGTGGCTAGGGGTGTGAATTGGAAGGGTACATCCCCTTTCCCCAGCTCTCTTCTATCTCTGCTTCCTGACTGCCATCATGTGGGCAGTTTCCCTCTGCCTAGGCCCTTCTACCATGCTGCCAACTATGTAAGGATTGAAACTTCTGAAAATCTGAGCCAGAACAAAACTCTCCTTCTTTTAGCTTTAGGTATGTGGTATTCTGACCCACAGGAAAGGAAGTGACTAAGACACCTATAAAGGTGAGCTTATCAGAATTAAAGCAGATTTCTAAATACACACTTTAAAGCCAGGAGAGATTAGAGTGAAGTTTTTCAATCAAAATTTAAAATCCCACTCATAGTAGCTTCAAAACATTAAATACCAAGGAATTAATCTAGCCAAAGAAGTGAAAGACTTCTGTAATGAAAACTATAGTTTTTTGTTTTTGTTTTTGTTTTTAAAGAGAATGAAGAGGATACTGGAAAATGGAAAGACATCCTATGTTCTGGATAGGCAAGAACAAATATGGTAAAAATGGCAATATTATCACAAATGGTATATAGATTTAATGAAATTCCAATGAAAATACCAATAGCATTCTTCAGGGAACTAGAAAAAATAATTCTAAAATTTAAATGGAACCAGAACAGTCCAAGAATAGCCAAAGCAATCCTGAGCAAAAAGTTCAAAGCAGGAAGCATTACAATCCCAAATTTTAAGTTATACTTCAAAGCCATAGTAATAAAAACATCATGATACTTGCACAAAATAGACATGTTAATCAATGGGATACAAACAAGGATTCAGAAGCAACCCCATGTACCTTCAGCCACCTAACTTTTGATAAAGTGACCAAGAAAATATGTTGGAGAAAAAATAGCCTCTTTTACAAACAGTGTTGAAAAAGCTTGTTATCCACTTGCAGAAGAATGAATCTAGACCTTTATCTCTTACCCTGAACAAAAATCAAATAAGAATGAATCAAAGGCCTAGATATAAAAATAGAAACACAAATCTGCTGCAAAATAAAATAGGTAACATTTTTGGAGACAGGCATAAGCAAGGACTTTCTGAACAGAACTCTAGTTGTACAAAACATAATAATGAGAATGAATAAATGGAATTATAGCAAATTAAAAGCTTTTTCTCAGCAAATGGAACAACCAACAGACTGAAGAGAAAACCCACCCAGTGGGGAAAATTTTTTTATCAGCTAATCCTCAGAGGATTAATATTGAAAATATATAAAGAACTAAAAATATTAGACTTCCCAAAATAAGATCCAAACAAAAATGGGCAACTGAAATGAATAGACACTTCCCAAAAGAAGTACAAATGACCAATAAGGATAGGGAAAAAAATACAGCACCTTTGGCCATTGGAGAAATGCCAATCAAAACAACTAAGAGTCTATCTTATCTCAGTAAGAATGGTATCACTGGGGACTCAAGAAAACAACAACACTGGCAAAGTTGTGGGGGAAAACATCCCTTCTGTATTGTTGGTGGAAATGTAAATTTGTACAACCACTATGAAAATCCATATGGAGATTCCTCAGAATCCAAAAACTAGAGATTTCACTTGACCCAGTTATTCCTCTTCTGGGTTATCCTCCCAAAAGAGTTTGACATAATATTACAGTGATATATATTTATAGTAGCACAATTCACGATAGCTAAATAATGGAAGTGACCTATACAATGATCAGTGGATGAATGGATAAAGAAGATGTGGTACATAAACACAATAGAGTACTACTCTGTCATTAAGTAAATGACAGAGTAGTACTCTATTGTACTACTAGATACTACAATAGTAGTACTCTATTGTACTCTAGGGTAAATTTGAGTCAGTTGATCCTTAGATGCATCTTAGGACCATAATTTAAGTGAAATAGATCAGACACAGAAGGACAAATATCATATGATTTGTCTTATGTGAAAAATCCACAATACAATTTTAAAAAAATTTTATCAGTACACATTTGTATTCCATAATGTTTACATTCCATGTGGGAAATTGGTATATGTGCATGAAACATCTTCATTCTTTTTTCTCATCTCCTTTCTCTTTTCCTCCCTCACTCTCCCTCTACCTGTTGATCGCCTTGTCTTTGAGAAAGATCTATCTTCCTGTTATCTCACTTTTATTTTGCTCTTTATTTATACTTTGGGTAAATTAAAGAGCAAAATAAAGGATGAATGATAGGAAACAGGGATGTGAACTTTTTGGAGATGGAAAAGCAATCTGAGGAAGGAAAGGGAGTAGAAGATGCAAGATGTACCAACCCCCAAACTGAATGTAATTATTACATATTGCAAAGACACACCTAAAGAAAAGAAGAAAGAAAGACAGATATATTTCTTTATAAGGACTTTTTTGTGGATGTTCAGAACAGATATATTTGTAGCACCACAAACCAGGAGGAAAATTGGCAATATTTGCTGCTAATAATAAAATATAAGGGTTCAAATCAAAAGCTGAAATTTTGAAAAATTAATATCCTCCACTGTGAGCTGGTGCCTTACTTTGTTCATGCTGCTATAATATAATACTACAGACCAGGAAATATTCCAATAGCAAAAGTTTATTTCTCACAGTTGTAGAGGCTTGTAGCCCAAGGTCAAGTGCCCATGGGTTCAGTGTCTTCTCCTAGGTGATACTCGAATGTTGTGTCTCACATAGTTGAAAGTGGTGGCTGCCACAGTTCAGATCTGGACTGCTCCCAAAGGCACTTGTGTCAAAGGCTTGTCCCCAGCCTGTGGTGCTGTGGCAAGGTGGGGATCACTGGGGGTGTGCCCTTGAAGGGGACAGGGGAACCAGGCCTTGTTTTCCCTCTCTCACATGAATCCTGAGCTCCATTATGTGCCCCCAACTAGGATGTGCAACTTCACCACAGGCCCAAAACCATGGGCTGCCTGATCATGGACTACATCTTCCAAAACCCTGAGCCCAAACTAACCTTTCCTCTCTGCACACTGCTTCTCTTGGGAATTTGTTATGGTGATGAGGGTTGACTAACAAAAAGGGCACAAAAAGGCCCAGCTAATTCCCTCCAGAAGTTTTACAAGGTCACTCATCCCTCCAAAAGCCCCACCTCTTGGTACTGTTGCTTTCAGGAATAAGTTTCAACATGGATTTTGGAAAGGGGAAAAAGTGTTTAAACCACAGCTGTTGGTTTCTGATCCCACTTCACAGTGAACCTTTAAGAAACACCACTTGACAAGATCTGGGTTCCTACCAAAGAGGCATCTCCATGATGATCTGAACAGGACACTGATCTCTTCCTTCCCTCCTGTCCAAGTCCATGTCTGAATGAGGTCAGATTTCTTCACATGCTTTAAATAACAACTTGCAATAGAATAAATGCAAAAAACATGAGAATTTACTTTGCTTGCTAGTAAGTCAGACAATGAGAGATCTGTAAATATGTAAGAAAATGTCATGCCTCTCACTGATACTTTTCCTGTCATTAATTTTTATCTAGTCTTTTCTATTTAAAACATGTTAACTACACCAACAATTAGTGTGATTTAAAAATCAATGAATAAATGTGCATACCATTTCTAGATTTCAGTTTCTGATATGGAAACTATCACTGGATATATATATGGTCCCCATATACAAAAACCCTTTGGAGTCCTCAGTAATTTTTAACAGTGTAAATATGCATCTTTCAAATTTTGCTTCTGCCATTTTATTTAACTTCTTTACGATTCACTTTCTTCACTTCTAGGGTAGAAGTAATTTAAACCTATCTCATAAAGTAGGTTTTGAGAACTGAATGCAGATTAACTTCTCTAGAGGACTTATAGCAGGCCCTGACTCTACAAGTGCTGTGTCAGGATTGCAGTGAGGACAGCTGTCCTCACCCAGCAGTGTCCTGAAGAGGCCTGGGGTCCTATGTTCCCTTCCCAGCTGTGAGGCCTCCTAGGGCAGAGTGTTTGTGGTTCCTCTGGATTCCTGCATAAGGCTTAGTGTATCCTAGGCAGTTGTAAAGCTTAAGGAGTGAATGAATGTGAAGCTTGGGGAGAGGAGGGCAAAACCCAATTAGATTCCTGGTCGACAATCCAATTTATGAAAAGGAGATTCAATTGCAAGTAGTTGAGGATGGAAGGAGTAGCCTCCAGGAACTGGACTGACATGGTAGCACGTAGAGGGGACACTGGAGGGTCCCAGGTATTTGCAGTAATTTTGGATGGGGCGGCCTCCCACAAGATGTTCTCTGGCGCCTGCTGAGCAGATGTGGAAGACTCTGAGACACGGGGGTGGAGATGGCCCCACCTGCTGGTGGGGCCAAGTAACACAGTCCCACCTGATTGTTCACGGCTTATAGCAGGCATCTCTGTCTGCTGCGGGCTGGGCTTGAGCTCAGAGCTAAAAAAATGAAGGCTGGAGCATGAATTCCAGTCCTCACTAATTTTTCGAATCTATGCTTTAGGTGATTAGCTGTGTGTTTGACCATCTCATCCTCGTGAACCATGATTTGAAGGTATTTTTGGATGTTCAGAAAGGAAAGGAAAAAAAGGCTGTTCAGTGACAACTCCAGGCCAGACATGCTATCTATGCTTTCTCATTTAAAACTCTGAACTGCGTTGTAAGAAAAGAGGTGTCACTCCATTGTGTGTACGAAGAAATCGAGGCTGGTGGTGTAAGTCATCTCTTTCACTAGCCCACTGCGGGTCAGTGGCCTGCTGGGATTTGAATCCAAATCTGCGTATGTACAGAATCCAACCTCTAAAGAAGCAAATTCTATTTTGGTTTTATTACATAATGAGAAAATACAAAAGTAAATGAGATAAACAAAAGTGAAAACTAAAAATTGTCCATAAATTTTACCATCCTGACATAAGAACTGGTTTGTCCTGCCAGACTTTTCCCCATATATTTGCAACAGGCTTTTCTGCTCAACAATATATCCTAAACATCTTTCTGATTCTATAAAATGTATTTTTTTTCTTGGTCTTTTTGAGACTGGGTCTTCTATGCAGTTCAGGCTGACCTTAAGCTCACTTTGTAGCCCAGGCTGGTTTCAAACTCACGATGATCCTCCTGCCTCAATCTCCCAAGGGCTGAGATTACAGGTGTGCACCACCATGCCTGGCCATAAAATGTATTTCTGTATGATTTTAAAAGATTGCATAGTACTTTGTTATATGAATGTACTGTTTATCTGACCAGTTCTCTGTTGTTAAATATTTAGCTTATACCTTGCTTTTCACTAATAAAGAAATGCTGCAATAAGGAACCTCATGACTTAAACTGTGGGTGTATCTTTACTTCCTTAGGATACATTTCTGGAAGCAGGGTGGATGCTTTAAAGTGTATTTTGGTGCAATTTTGGCCAAATTGCTCCCCTATTTCCCTGCCCCTTTAGCAAGTGAGTATAAAAAATCTTTGCCAGTTGCATAATCAAATGTAAAATATTTGTTCAAGTAAATACATATTCTTTCAGTTCCACATTCTTGCTTCTACATCCAATGTGAGTAGCTCTGTGCACTGGAGTACACAAAGGGTTAACATGGTGGTTGTCCCGGCGACAGTGCCCATTGCCTGTCTGAGTGGTGGCCAGGGAGCCAGAAGACATGGAGGACACAGGTCTGCATTGGGTCAGGTCATGGGACAAAGGGACTAAGAGGGCTGGGGTGTTGGTGAAAGTGACTCAACAGCACAGGACTCACCTGTCCTGGTGTTGTTGCTTCCCAAGGACTGTGGTGACTGTTCCAGATGGAGCTGGTGCCAGCCAGTCCACCAGGGCTGGTGAGGTCTGAGACCGAGGGAGGTGGGCAGGCATTGCATCACGGGCAGACAGTAGGGAAGCAGACGTACTTCTGTGGGGACAGCACTGGGAGGAATCTGGGAGAAATGGAATTTCAAATGTCAGGAAAAATGCTTTTCTTGGGAACTGCATGTTCTCCCCAAAGTCCCTGAATGGCTCAGCTGCCAAAGACTCACAAATTGGTATTCATGCCCTCGGTGAATTCTCCACAGTCCTGCACACTTCTACACTGAGATACCTACTTTGTACCTACATGTACCTAGTGGGGTGGCTGGTTTCAGGAGAGCCTTGCAGGGGTTGAGCATACTCATGAGATTGGAAGAGATCTCAGAAATGAAATTACTAACTTGCTAAATCAAATTTGCAGAGATGAGATCCTTTTATTACTATCTGTAGGCTTTGTTCCCTGAAAACAGCCTTTCTCTGAAGGAAACTAAATCCTGCATAAGGTGTGTGCACATGTGTGGTAAGAATGAACCAGGAACAAAGGGAATGTGTATATGAACTGCCTCATGGCATCTGAAGACTCCCCAGTCACTGCAGACTGGAGGCAGTTGCCTATCAAGGCTGTAATGCTACAAACCGTTTGACTAAGTCTTTTGCACAGGCGGTGGTTCTTGGTTTGTCTCTGTCTCTTTGTGTTTCTCTGTCTTTGTGTCTCTCTGTGCCGCTGTCACTATATCTCTGTCTCTATCTCTGTCTCTGTCTCTGTCTCTTTCTCTCTCTCTCAGATTGATTTCAGGGTTTTTTCACTAACTACAGCCTGAGTCCTTTTTATGGTTTTTAACTTGTGATCTTCCTGCCTCAGCCTCTCCTAATGCTGAGAATACAGGCATAGGCCAACAAGCCTGGATATGGTGTTTTCTTTTTAAAACTAAAATTAAGAAGATTGATAGACCAATTCCTCTGCTGATGACTCAGCTTTCTTTAGAAATGCTAACCTAGTCTTACAGGGTAACTAAAGTTTTTCTGTCTGGAAGTCTTCCCATCCCCCAGGTGCCTCTGTATATCTCTGTTCCGATCTACTCATTCTAAAGGCTGGCTCTGAAAGCAGCCAGAGCTCATCTACTTCTGCAGCGTGCCTGATTTCTGCTATTTGCCAGCATCCCCAGTCTACCCCAGCGTTCTCATTTGTCTGGCATTCCCATTCTGCACCAGCTTCTTGTTGGTGCTAAGACTTTAGGCTCCAGGACTCAGTTTGATGCAAGCTGATGCCTAATAAGCAAGTTAGGGACCAGGCAGGAAATCTCAGCAGTGTCTAGGCACAGGGACACCGAGGGGCCCTGCGCCTCTGCTGGGCCTGAGCAGTGGCCTCAAAAAAGTACCATGAGCACCTTTGCCGGAACTGGTACTCCTTGATGTGGGCCTAGGAGCCCAGTTTACTGTTCTCCCAATCCCAGCTGCCTATGTCAGGGCTTCTCAAAGTCCTAATTAGTGTGGGAGAGGATATGTTGCACTAGGTGCAGGAAGGAGAAGACTTTGAAGGCAGGTGGCTGACAAATGGAAGGATTAGAACCACTGATTGTCTGAGCCAGCAGTACACACACTTGCTGTCCACATTTAGGTACGGACAGAACAGGGTCCCCTGTGAACTCTTCATCTACTTATCCTCTGTAGTACTTGGGTTTTCAAAGTACGTGGAAGCAGGTACTTTTAAAGACACATTCAAAATAAGAAATACAGTACATTTCAAGGAAAAGACAAGATAAAAGCAGGAAAAAAAAGAAAAGAAAAAAGGTGTGGACATGTGAGGTGAATGTATACCAAAGATTTTAATAATCCTTTCCACTTGCTGATGGGGACCACATTTGGACCTAGTTTTTCTCATAGTCAAGAGAGAAAGGGGTGCATGCAACACATTCTCACAGCTAGCACATCTCATTCTTCTTCCTCAAGATTCTACTCATCGCCTAAGGGTATGAAACACACTTTAGATGTATGAATATTTCTTTCCTCCAAATCTCTCTGAATTTGTTTTACTTCCCTTTGGAAGCCTGACATGCAGGAGCTGTGATGTGGACGTCAGACAGGCTGGGCTCCATCCTCTGTCTATACAGAAGCTTCATGACTTGGAAAGTGGTTAAACGTCTCTAGACCTCAGGAAGATGCTGAGAAGACATGGAAGGGAGAGTTATTCTGGGTTTGTGGGTGGTAGGGCAGCATCCTTATCTGCTCCTCTACTTGCTAATACGTGGCAGATTGGTATCTGCCCAACTTCAGGGACCTTTGGCAAAGGAGCCTCAGGAAGGTTCAAGGACTTGTCAGTTGCTAAACCTGTGCCTTCCAGCTTCCAAGCCCTTGTTCTTCTTGCTCTGCATCTGGATTTTCCCCAACATGCCCATTCCAGCTGCCTGCTGGAGGAGGTTTCCTTCATAAAGGGTCACAAGTCAGCAGAAATGTCATGGTTGAAAGACAAGTGCCTGTTTGTCCTTGGGATGGCTCTGACCTTTGCTGTGCATGTCTGTCTCTGGGCTATTTGGAGCATGGAGAACCAGGACAGGGTTCTCTGGTGAGAGTGACTCAAGCTGCCCCTCAGAGCAGTGAGCCATTGGGAGAAATCAAACTGGATCGCGCTGAGTCCAGGACCCTGGCTTTGCAGGAAGGATTCTCCGCTGTTGGGAGCCAACTTAGATGTAGAAACCTTTCCAAGAGGCCTCTGGAATGAAGGTGAGCGGGATCAGAAGCTAGACAGGGCCCCAAAGATCTCATTCTTTTGGTGTGGAGTGCACCAGATGTGGGGCAGTGAGGCAGGATGGGCTTGGTGCTAGGGTGGCCACTGTGGGGATTCAAATTCCTTTGCAAGCAGACGTTCACTCAGCCCCAGGATCTCTTGGGACTGTCTGAGTGTGTGGCTTCAGAACAGAAAATCTCCCTGGCTGCAGGCACTCAGTGGCTACTAGCTATTTTCCATTTCAACAGGCAGTGTTGGCTGGGTTTTGAGGGCCGGAGCCCTGCAGCTGCAGAATAGGGAGGAGTCCCAGGAGCAGAGTCCTGCGGGCCTGTGAGCTGCTTTGGTGAGGTCCAGGACCATGTAGGGGGCTGAAAACAGTGCAATCCTTAAATCTTCTTTTGTCACCCAAAGATGAGAAATTATGTAAACAAGACTTAATTTCAACCGGGAGCACTTCATCCTTGACATTAATTAATTAATTAATTAATCAGTCAATCAGCCACTACTTGGCATGTGTGAGTCCCATGCTCTGTGACAGAAGTGAAGAAGACAGTGGCCTGGGGTGGAGATCAATCCTAACAAGATGAGTAGGTGTTATGGGCCTTCACCCAGACCGGGAGTTTGTGCTTCAGTCACCTTGCAGGTGACAGAAAAACACTGCCAGCATCTCAGCAGGCAAACAGCAGGCTTCTGGCCCCTTTGGAGGGTACAGTTGAATAGACCAAGTCTGGAAGTAGGCAGAACCCAGATTTTGGAAACATCCAGGGGTTTAAGAAGGGTATGCAGCAGTTAAACTGATGGAGGCCACACAATCCAGGAAACACAACAGACAGTCCGCTTCCACAGGCCCCTGGAGTGAGTTTTCCCATAGTATGAAACATACCCACTTCTTTCCTAGGCTTCCTGGGACTCCTTCTTGGGATCATGGAAGTCTCTCTGCTCGTGCAGCTCAGGAGATTCATGATGTCTTTCTTACCAGGTAGGCGGCGGTGGCCGCCCTCCTCAAGGAAGACGCTCACCTTCTTCATCCTCAACTCTGCTCACTCTCTTTATGTTCATGAAATTGGGTGGTTTTGTGGGCATGTCATGGGGTGCAGGTGACAAAAGGTAAGACTCCTGGGCACAACCACCCAACGAAGCTCACCCAACAAGGGTCAGATCGAGAGAAGAGAACCCAAGTGTGTTAACCAGGAAGTGATCTCAACGTCTATAGGTGAGCAGAAAATGTGAAGGGTCAAGCCCATCAGACCAGGTGGACCCTGAAGTCAGAGCTAGGAGCATCTAGAGTGAGGTGGAGTAAGGTTTAAGGAAGCGATAAGGACAAATGGTCAGGACTAAACGTACGAAGAGCAAGACTGTGGTCCCATGTACGAGGTTTAGGCATTGTGGCTCAGTGGATCCACAAAGAACATTGGAGTGAAACATAAATTTGAATTACGAATAAAAGTCCAATAGTGTTTTAGACAAAGACAGAGCAAAGGAAAGTAATGGAACGAAAACAGATGTCTAGCAGAACACAGGGGTAAGGAAGGGATAAGTGTATTTGAACCGCTGGTGTCGGTGGATGCACTGGCTGGGGATATATTGCACTTACACATTTCAAGCACCCAAGCCCTCTATCCTCCTGTAGAGGTGACGGTGGAAAGAACAGAATGTACAGGTTTAATACAGAAAGACCCCTGAAGGAGACATAGAGGGTATTTTACGAAAATGTCTAAATTCAATGAACCGTCTTGAGACTTCTCAAAGACTATATTTTTCTCTCCATTGGGCAAAAGTTTCCAGCCACTTATCTCAGTGTAGGCATTTTTATGACTCCTCCGCCTTTCTCACTGAGGCAACAGTGGGTTTCTAGATGACTTGATCTACTTTAGCCAATTGTAACCTGGACTGGGATGGCAGTGGTCCTGCTCTCTGGACTGCAGTCTTTACCTCTTACTCTCACTGATACTGACTGCCACTGCCCTGAAGCCTCAGTACTTGGGAAGATCCATTGTGCTCTAAAAGCGGGTGGCAGGGTCCAAGGCTGCCATGTAGGCTCATATATTTAGATAGGAGGCCATTAGGCTCAGGAGGCTCTGATGCTCTGAGTTTGTGTGTAAGCAAACTGAAGTGTACCTTAGAATTTAGCAGAAAATGAAACTTAAACTCAGCCAATCACAGATGGTCAGGTGGGCCTTAGTTATAGAGTCATGAACTTCCTTCTGGGATGATCCAAATAAGGGAATTGCTAGAACTTTAATGTAAAACGTGCTTTGTTCTGTTCCCACATTCATCCTGTAAGATTCTGCCCTTCCTGCTGCTTTGGTGGAGCTAAAACTCTTCAGTATTTTCATGTGCCTCAATTTATCTTCTAACACTATGCAAAGGTACCTCACTGAGGGGCCAAACACAAGCCAGACATGGCTTGCTAAGCCAGGTGCCCTGACACGGAGGAAAGGCCACCTTTTATTAGTCCAAATTAAAACCCCATACGTATCAGCGGTGGTTTTGTCTTGACCAGTAGCTAAGCCTCGTGACATTATCCAGCAACCATATTTGCTATTCATAGCAAGCTAGTGGGTCAGAGGAAGACTGATGACGCCTCCCAAGCTTGCTGGAGGAGCAGGAGGTCACAGAATCTGGCAGGTTTACTGGGGGAGTCTCTTAGTTTGCCAGGCTCAGAAACTGAATCCGTTGAGCCAGAGTCCACCGTACTTCACAGCAGCAATTTTCCCTCACCAGCCTCTAACTACAGGAATTTCCAGAAAGCAAACCTGTGAGTCAGAGGTGGTGCCAAGCTATTATTAGGGTACACTGGGAATGGGGCCCCAGCTCAGCAGCACACAGAGTAGCATGTAGTGGAAATGCTTCCTTCTTGGAAACACAGTACAAAGCCTCTACTGGTGCTCATATGGAATGTTCTCACCAAATATCTGAGCAGCTTGGAGTTTTCTTCTTGCATGGTGAAGACTGGCAAGGGGGTGGGCAGGGGTGGGGTGGGTTCGCAAAATATTAATGAATGGAATCTGTGCCTTTTCCTTGACCCAACTTGGCCAGCTGCACTGGGCTGAAATTCCGCATTCCATTGTCCTCCTTCTAAGAAAACAGAACTGACTCTGTTTAGCCCTAGGAATTGTCTGTGTAGGCTTATTTAAGAGAATTTGCAAACCAGATGGATTTACTGTTTACTGTCCAAGGGAAAATGGCATTTCTGAAGGCCCCCAGCACCATAATCAGAATGGTTTCTCAGCCACTGTTCACTTGCTTTCTCATTAGTGTGCTGGCCACATAGGACATGCCCCTTATCTGCACGCACATCTTACGCACACCAGCTGTTGGGGTCAGCTCTGGGTTTATGACATAATTTCTTCCCCTACTAGCTACCTATATGTGACACTGTTGAGGCTCTGGTCCCCACTTTGCATGGTTCTGTCCACCTCGCTGTCTTGATCACAGAGGATAGGACCACCAATATGCACCCACTCCAGCCAGTCTCTGGGGATTTGGAACTGGGACAGTGAAAGGGTCTTCCTTTCAGCCATTGAGTCTGGAGGGTATAATCTCAGAAGGTGCTGCTAATCACGTCCTCTGTCATGGGAGAGGACATGTTTACCAGCAATTTTAAGCAGAGGGAGGAGAATGAAACACATTTCAGAGAGAAACAGAGACTGAGGATGGAGGTAGCAATCCCCTCTGGATTGAGAAGAACTACTATTCAAGACCTAGTTATGTTCCTTCATCTAAGCTTCAGAATATTGCCCCTACGTTCTTAAGATAGCATGCTTCTTTTCTCTTAAATGACTTCTAGCTGGTTTCTGCTAGGTGCAATTAATAATCTTTTCTGATACTTTAGCTGAATGGTTCTCAAAATGTGATGCATGATTAGCATAATCTTCATTGAGAAACTTGTTAACAATAAAAATTCTTATCTCCATCCTCAACCTACTGAATCAGAAAATATGGGGGTGAGGTCCAGAAATGTGTTTTTAAAATCCTTCCAGGTCAAGCCTGAGAACCCTCGACTTACCCATCTATAGTCCTGGGTGAGAAGAATGAGGATAAGCCTGGATGTAAGCCTGGGTGCAGAAACTAATTACATGACTCTGAGCAAGTCGCATCGCTGCCAGGCAGAGCTCAGCCTTCTCAGTGGGGAAACAGAGTGTCATGATGTGAGAACAGGACCCTGCTGGGGGTGGTGGCATATGCCTATTATCCCAGCACTTGGGAGGCTGGGGCAGGAGGATTGCAGTGAGTTCAAGGCCAGCCTGGACTACATAGAAAGTTCAGGACCAGCCTGAACTACATAGTGAGACCCTGCCTCAAAAAAAAAAAAAAAAAAAAAAAAAGAAAAGAAAAGGACATTTTTCTGAGCTCTCAGAAAATATCAGTTTGTTTTGTCTTTGTGAACTCTCCTCTGACACTGGACGAAAAGTGGGAGACTTGGAAAACAACCCAACACTTCAACAGAACTGGTTGCTTTTCATAGCTCATATCTAATCAGTGCTCCTAGACTGGGGCTCCAGTGCCAGATAACCCTGGCTATGACTGGGTAGCTGGGATTTAAATCCCAAACTCAGTTTGATCCCTCAAAGTTTGCTGACCTATTTTCCTACTGTGTGATTAAACAACAAAAACATGTGAAGTGGAACCCTAGAATAAAACAAGGAAACCAACCTGTCCATCTCTGAGGAAAGAAAGCACAACCTTCAGTTTATTAGTTTATTCATCCACCGCTTCACTCACTCACTCACTCATTTACCCAGAGCTCATTGTGCACAGCACACACTGTTAGATGATGGTGATTTCTAGATGAGACCCTTGTGTCCTATTTCATCTCTGAAAATTGCTGACATACAAAAAACAGTACTAGCAAAATAAGGAGGAAGAAAATGATCTGGGCATGAGGGTTTTATAGTTGGATCTACTTTGCTGCAGCAAAAGGTGGAAGTTAGGGAGTGTGAGGCTGGAGAGTCAAAGCTGTAATAGAGAGAAAGGGCTAACAGACAACATCTGCTTTGGTTTCAACAGCATACCATTCTGTAATTAATAGCAGCGGATGTTTTGCAAGGAACTCCCAGTTCTTTGGGCCCCATTTGAGCTGACCCCGCTGGATGACCCTTGAGCAGGTAGATGCATTTGCCAAATACTCTGAATGGCATTACTACACTACAAGGGGTGGCTGGTTAGCTCTCCCTAAAAAAAGAATTCTGTACCTGATGCTACTTGACAGCAGAACCCATCCACTCCCTTGAGAACTTCTGGTATCCAGAAAACCCAGCTATCTTCTGGATGGGTCTCCACCCAGTTCTTGGCTTCCATATCACTGAAGCTTCCAACTGTATCAAGATGGGGCAAAAACACTGAACGCCTCACCAGACAGCTCTTTGGGAAATCCATCCAATTGGAAGCTTCTTCAGACATGTCCTGCAGGAGAGTCTGGGACCATATTTCAGATGCAAAAGAGATGTGCATAGTCTGGACGAGAAGACAGCTATTCCGTGGTTGTGTTAAATACTGCCTCATATTTGAAGGGTGGTTTTTCTGTTTGCGTCAATTACAAAATGCTTTAATGAAAGTCAAGTTGTGCCTTTCTTGTTCCCAGACCTTATATAAGAACAACAAAAATAATGAGTAACATCTTCTGTGGGGGTAGATAACACCCTTAACCTCGTTTGACCCTTGCCACTATCCTACAGGAGTAGTGATTAGCATTTCATTCTCATTTAACAGAAAGGAGAGATTTGATCAGTGTCGGAACTTGTTCTTAACCCAGGTTTTCCGACTGAAGGGTCTTTGCTCCTTCCCTCTGCAGACTGTTTTAAAGGAACAACAGTGCACAAGGTTACATGGAACTTCCTCGCACTGCTTGGAAATACGGAGACAAAATTATCCTCTGCAAGTTCAAGTTCAAGATAGGCACAAGAGGATTAGTGAGGAGACGGGATGGCTCCAGGACTGTGACAGTCAGCTGATTGTAATATGACTGTAGATGTTAACTATATTTGAAGAGGAGAGGAAAACCAAGTCATGAAGGGACACAGGGCACTTGGCCATGCTCTTTGCTGGGGATCACATGAGGCTACCTTAATCGGGCCCTGTTAGACAGTCTACTCATCCAGCTCATCTTGTGCAGATTCGCAGCACACCTGGCAACTTTCTGAGTATGAAACGTCATCCAAAGTGCTGCCACCCCAGGGAGAGACTGTACTGGTTGAACCCAATGAGGATGCCCCTTGCTTGTGAGGGCAGCTTCTTAATCTCAGCATGCAGTAAGTAACATAGTGTTACACGGGTTCCAGATTAACTTTTGGTGCTCAGGAAGGAAGGGTCAGCTGTCAGGGTGAACAAAGCAAGGTTTCTGATCCCGTGGAACTGCAGGATAAGTCTGAGTCAGCAAAGGAGAGAATAAAATCTCCTCCTACTCCTGAACTGCCTCTTGGAAGACAGAACCATCTCCTGCTTGCCCGGGCAGCGTGTTTTCTCCGCCTTTGATAGGCAAGCCTGCAGGACCCGCGGCCGCCCTTCAGTCCTGGTCTTGTTCTTGAGAGAGTGGTGATGGCAATGCACCCAGGCCTCAGGTGAATTCCTGGCCCAAGTCATTTTCTGACCCCTGAAAAGCATCACCTAGGAAAGCATGGAAGCAGTCAAGATGAGTGAGACAGCACTCTCAGAGGAGGGAGAGACGGGAGTGCAGGTCATTGCAATAATGCCAAATGATGCCAGCGCTTTCCTGGGTTCCTCAGTGTGTCAGCCAAAATATAAAACAGTGTATATATAATAGTTCTATGTGGATGGTTTTATATACATAGTTATATATAAATAGAATTTATTGTAAATTATTTTATTGTATAAATTATACTTTATTTTAATATATATATATTTTTTCACAGTATATGAAAAGCTGAAAACATGAAGTCTTGACAGGAAACTTGCTACATGGCATAAAGCTAGTAAATGGCAGGGTATAAATGTGACCCCCTGAGACGAGCTGTGGAAAGATTATTATTGAAGTTGCAAATAGATGGGAGTGTCGGGCACGGGGCTGACATTGTTCTCCTGGTAATTTCCAGTCATTGCTTGGTTCTGCCCTGGGAGCTCATCAAAATTAGAGCCCTAGGCGCTGGGAAGAACATCAGTTCCTTGAGTGGTAGAAGAATGAGTTGGACAAATTAATGGACCCAATTGGGAGTCCCAGAATAATATGAATTGACAACGAGGCTCTAAGAACCATTTTACATATTGGAATTATAATGGAAACTATGCTTCTGTCTCATATAATGTGGTCGACAGACACACACACACACACACACACACACACATACACACACATTGGAATTTTATAAACCTAGTCTCCTTACACTGACTGTCTCGTTATGCTTCATGAACCCTTATTAATTGGTAAATATCACTTCATTGAAAAAAACGTTTTTGCAATGCTTGGGACGGAACCCAGGGGCTCACTTATGCTGGGCAAGCACTTTACTCCTGAGTTGTGTTCTCAGCTCAGTTCACTGCACTTCAACAAACATGTCTTGAGCACCTACCTACTGTGTGTAGGGCACTGAATCATATCCTAGGGCTATAACGACCAAAAAAGACCCTTTTCCTATCTTAAGGAACTTGTCACGAAACAAGGCTTGCTGGTTCGTGCCTGTCACCCAGCACTTGGGAAGCTGAGGCAGGAAGATTGAGCGTTCAAGAGCAGCCTGGACTATGCAGCAAGACCCTGTTTAAAAACAAACAACTCCCGTAATACATGGCCATTGCAAGCCATTCAAACAATAGAGGGATACCTGTCTTTCAGGCACTGGAATGCCTTTGGAAGATTCTATGCTGGCGCCTCCTGTAGGAAGCCTGGCATTTGGACAGACCTTGATATTTAGAAGCCCCACCCTAGGACTGGCATATGGAAAGATCCTGCTGGCTGCAGTGTGGAAGCTGTCTACAGCTGGGCCCTGAGGCGGGCAGAGAGCTTGGGAGGTCAGTACAGAGGCCACAGGGTGATTCCAGCTGGAGATGGAGAGGCCTGAACCAGGACAGAAGTTGAGGAGAAAGATTGCAGGCATCACTGGCTAGACAAACTTTTTCACAAGCTGCTCTCTGGAAGGAACATAGATGGAGCAGCTAACCAAGCACGATCCCTCCAGGCAAAGGCTCTGCACCAGGTGAAAGCTTTGCCACATTTCCGATTCCAGGAACCGGCTGGAATAACACTTACGCAATGGGAATGCACAGCGCCCACCTCCAGGAGCCTGGCTGCGGGAGAACTTGGCAGGATAGAGTCCTCTGCAGAGTGGAAAGTCCTGCCTTAAGCTGCAAGAGAGCTTCCCTTGTATGGCTCACTTCAGGGGAAGTCGGCGCGGGCGGGCAGGCAGTGTGGAAGGCTCGGGGCTGGGCCTGGGCTGCTGTCAGCCAGAGCCAGCTAGTGCTGTGCAGGGAGGCCTGAGCACGCTTCCTGGCCATTTCCGGGGTGGACTGTGGAGAAGATGCTGTGTTAGTGAGCAAAGCTGACCTCTGTCTCAGGCAGAGACAGAGAAAGGCCTGGGACTTTGGCCCCTGGTACCCCTAGGCAAGGGAGTGAGCTCTCTGAGCCTCCTGTCCTCACCTACAAAAGAAAGATATGCACAGTACTTACCTGCAAGAATAAGCCACATGAATGAAGTACTTTGCCCAGCACCTTGTGGGAAGGGACAGTTATTGAGAGTTATTGGTCATGCCTTCCTAACAACTACAACTCCCAAGAGGTTGAAGAGGTGGAGAGGAACAGAAGGCCAGCAATCAAACAGAAGGGCAAGTAAAGAATAACCTTACTGCTGGGTGCGAGTGATGGCACATACCTGTAGGCCCAGCACTCAGGAGGCTGAGGCAGGAGGATCATGGTCAATTCAAGGACAGCCTGGACTACATAGTGAGTTCAAGACCAGCCTGAACTACATATTGAGACCTCCACTCAAAAAAAAAAACACAAAACCAACAAAAAGGATAAACTTACCACAATAAAGGCATGCTTACTTTATGTATCCAGGTAGCCAGGACAAGGATGGCTCCTGAGTATTTGTAAACCAAATACACACAGATTAAATCACTCTCAATGACTTAATCCTGGAGGCCTCTTCCTCGAAGGTATGCCGGCGGGGCTTTTTGTGAACTTGGTGCTGACACTACTTGTGCTGTAGTGCCACGGTCTCACAGGGCTTGGAGAGAAAGAGGCACTTTAGCTGTGGATCTTCAGGGTGGCTTTGACACTCTTTCCTCTTTTAAGGCTGACTTGTTTGTTGAATCTCATACTCAGGTAGGGCTTTATAGGTGATCTTGCACATCTGAATACAATATTCCACTTGCTCATTGAGCAATATAGGGTTGGAGATTAGAGCTAAACTCAAGTCTCTGTTGTACAGGTGGGGAAACTGAGGCTGAGAGGGAAAACATGGTGTGCTGAGGTCCCGCAGCTGGGAAGGAATGGATTGAGAATCTCGACCTAGTTGGCCTGACCCGCAGAGCAGTGTATCTTTTGCTCCTCCATTGTGAACTCTGCCCAGGAACTCTCTGAGCCCCGCCCCGTGCCCTCCTGGAAAAGGCAGGCATGGAAGATCCTGGGGCTGGGGAGCAGTGGTGTCTCATGGAGCAGGGTGTTCTCTGAAGAGTGTGGAGGTCTTATCATTGAGTGTGAAAGTATGTAGGATAAACACTCAGACAGAAGACTCCCTTCCTTCACTCCACCACCACCCCGGGGCTGTGTGGGAAGGAATTCTGGGTCACAACCACCATCATTAGAATATTAATAACATGTTCTTCAGAGAACACCCTAAATGTCCTCCCACCCAACTCAGCACCAAATTCTTGGTGTTGGACAAAGGACTTTGCGAGGCTGGCCCTGGCATTCCTCACAAGCCTCCTCACATCCTCTCCCAGTCTGCCACCCTCCTCCTCAGAGCCTGGCATTGTTAGATGGGAGCTTCTGGGAGCCCAAGAGCTACTGCCCAGCTCCAGTCAGACGCGGAGCTCCCTTTGCCACCCTGGTGGCCCCCTGCGGCCAGTTCAATCCTCACAGATGATTGGTTTCCATTCTTTTGTGACAGGGTGACTGAGAAATTAAATCATCTCTTATTTTACAAAACTGAAAAATACTTTCACATTGGCCTTCACAAGGAGGTCAGTCCAACTTTGAGTTCTGGCACTTCATCTGGGGAGACAGGCTGTGGAGGGAGGGACTCGGGGCAGGCTGAGAGGACAGCCTTGAGTTGGAAGTGTTCCAGAGGGAAGGAGACCAGGCCCAAGGCCCTGCAGTGGGAGCTGAGTGAGCCCTGGGAGTGGCACAGGGAGGAGTGAGAGAGTAGGGTGTCCAGCGAGGCCGTGCGGGTAGCAGAGCTTCCTTTCAGAGCTCAGGTGCAGGTTTCCTTCTTCCCACCTGGACCGATGGGGAGAGAACCGTGAAAGCGGGACTTGATGCCGGGTTGGCCTCTTGTGCTGGTGGTACCATTTCTCCCAGGACTAGCGAAACACCAATACAAGACTGACTGTAGAGCCACGTGGTTTTCCTGAGTTTCCTATAGCGAAATGGGCAGAGCAAGGCCCACAGCTTCTGGTTTGGCTGGGGCGCCTCCCTTGTGGATGCGGGCTCCAGTGAAGACCACAGACAGCAGAGCAGGTGGTCAGGGCAGCGCTTTGTCTTGCAGAAGGGTTGAGAAGGCACAACTGGACTCCAGACCCTTTTCCCAGGGCCTCGCCTGCATGCTGTCTGCAGATGGCCTTGGTTCTCCCTTGTCCAGCCCTCTGGGGAGCAGTGAGTCCTTGGACCAGCACTCTGCTTGCTCAGATTTGTCAGGTATGCATCAGACTCCGTTTCTGGCAGGCAGGCTTTGTGGGAGAGAGAAACGACCCTGTTTCCCTTGTCATTAAGGCTGAGTAGGGACTGAATTAGCTAAGATGAAAAACACCACTGGCTTGCTTTGTCCTCATCCCTGGAGCTTATAATTAGGCAATCATTTCTCAGCTCTGGGTCATCAGCTTGTGCATGGACTTCATTTAATAATTACAGGTATGCTTTAGAAACATGCTAAGTGTCTCTCTCCCCTGTGGTCTAAGCCCCGCCAAGTCCCAAGCACTGTTTTAAGGGGTCACTCACTGTTGGCCTCGTTTTCCTGGACTGGCGTAGAGCCCCCGCTGTGTTGGTTCAGGCTGCTTTCAAATCTACTGCTTCTGCTTCAGTTTATGAACTTGTCCTGTGGTCCTGCTGTGCAACTCTATTGTGCCCGCTCACGCTGTGCTCTCCCCAGTGGGCGGTGTCACTAGGACCCCAGGGGCTTCAGATGCTCAAATTAACAAGGAGAATAAAGCTTTTAGCATATCGTCCTTTAGATTCTTTATTCATTCATCAGCTAATGAACCCTTAAGTTGTTTCCATTTCTGGCTATTGTGAAGGATGGTACATGTTGAAGAGCGAATTTCAATGTTCTTAAGGCTAGCAAGGACGAGTATGTGAGGCAACGAATATGTGAATTAGCCAGCTTTAATCAGTCCACAGTGTTTGCATATATCACAACATTACCTTGCAGCCTGTAAGTGTATATCATTGTTACTTGTCAACTTGAAAATTAAAAATAAAAGATACACAGAATACAATACAACAACTGGCCCCTCAGTCTGCTGCATTCCAGTCCCCCTGCAGGGTGTGGCTCTTCCTCCAGCTCTAAGAAATGCGTTCACCCAGCATCCGCACAGCACAGACCGACTTCCAGGGCCCTGGCTCCGTGCAGGCGGGTGCACGAGGGAAGGGGAGCTGGGCAGCACAGAAAGGAAGTGGGACAAAGTTCAGATGAGTGCTGCATCCCCTGGCTGGATACCTGCCCTGGATGATGACTGCCCTGCAGGGCAGTGATTGCTGCCTTCCATGCTGATGGGCGCTTAGGACTCTCAGCGGGGTAGAGTATTTAAAATATCTGGTATTCAGGGGAGTGCAATGATCAGGAGTTGTGCTATAAACACAGGCACACTCACAGACACACTAACATGCATATTTTGTAATGAAGAAGAAAATAAAGCACTATTGGCAAGTTTTGAGAAAATAATGTTTCTTCTGCGTACTTTAAAAAACCTTCTGTTCTTTCCTCCCTTTTCCTACCTACTGGCAGGTAACTTGTACTTATCAAACAAGTCAGCCAAATGAGATTATTAAAGTAGTGTAAATGAGTTTCCTGATATAATATCCTAGTGTGTGGTTTTGTGAATAGTATTAGTAACTATGTGTGTGTGTGCTCCTGTGTGTGTGTGTGTGTGTTTATGTGAGTGTATATAATAAAAATTTAAATGCTTATATGCATGGAAAATTGAGGGCGTCTTATGTGTATTCTTCCGATTCACTTTTAAAAGTACCCTTTGAGATAGGTTTATTTTCACTCAGTGGATGAGGAAATGAAATCTGAGAGAGATGAAAGGATTCATCCAAAGGCACACGAATGGTAGATGAAATAGATCTCAGTTCTCAGGGTCCCACACTGGGGTTGATGGACACAGACACATAACTGTGCACTGAAAGTTGTGCAGAAAAGTAGACCAGTGGCATCTAATACGCGTGTAACTCTTTTTATATAAATACCATTTACTATCGATATGTAACTATATGTGGATCATTTAAAGTGCAAAGAGGTGTTTGGCTCCATATCTATCTCATACGGCTATTGTGAGAATTAGAAACAAGGGGTATAATTGTCCCTAGTGATCACTGCCTTCTGGGAGTTTATCCGGTTAAGCTGCGCAGTTAATGGATGGAGGGCAGGTCCGGGAGAAAGTTGTACAAATCGAAGAGTCGCTAGCCAGGGAGCTCAGGTCTCAGCTCTCCCTGCTGCTTCCCCAGTGATACCAGGCAGAGGGTGACACAGACTCCCCGGGGTGCTCAGGGTGCCAGGTCTGTCGCTGTGACTCTGCTTGGCCCCACTGCTGCACCACACCCGCCTCAGGAATGCCCTTCCTGCTTCATCTTTGTGTCTGTCCTCAGCTCCAACAAGGGCTTGTTCTCCTTCCTTCCACTCTTCCTCCCATCCTTCCTCTCTTCCTTCCTCCTCTCCTTCCCTTTTTTTCCTTCCAATAACAGCAACTACCCCACCTCTAAAGGTGCATGCATGCCGTGGGGGAATGCTCTAGGAAACTGCACCCCACATCCTGGCTGCCTGCAGAACTCCCACTGGTGCTGGGGAGAATTCTGGGCCTTTAATGAGGGAAAATTTGATCCTCAGACTTCTTGTTAAGATAAAGGCCTGGCTGGTTTATTAACTCTATCCAGCTGGGCACAGAATGGCAGAGAAAGAATTAAATGCTCCTAGCTTGAGACTGGTCAGGATCGCAGAGAAAACCTGGCCTGGATCTCATGGGAAAGGGGAAACGGGTGAGCCTCCACTCTAAGAACCACTTCTTAACAGCCCAGAGCCGGTGGGTCCTCTTCTCCGGAAGAACGCTCTTGGTCTTCCTCTTCCCCGCCTACATCTGTGCCTGGTCTTATAGTGGGTCTTAGACAGCAGAGGTCGCTTATTCGCTCAGCGAGTGTTTATGGAACAGATACCATACGCCAAGCACTTTGCTAGGTTTGGTGTGGGGATGAGGTGCTTAGAGAAAGGTCAGGAAAGAAGCTTCTGTCCGGGGTCGCAGCTTCAGTCAGGTAGTGGGGTGACCCTCGCCCCCAGTGTGCCTCCTCCAGCCGAGCAGTTTGAACCTTTGACATAGGGGAAAGAAACTCCCAACCTGCTAGATGTCTGGTACAAGTTTGTGTTTTCTAAAATTGAAGAGTGAATTTTAGGAACAATGGAGGTTAAGAGCAGAATCTATTTATTGGGGGAAAGAAAGCTTCTATCTGAGAAAGGGACAGAAGGGGACGTGAGTGGGTTACCAAGGATCCTGCCTTTTAAAAATATTTTAACCATAAACATTGGTTCTTCTATTGCTGTGTTGTTTTTTTTTTTTAATCCTAAGAAATGCTCCAGTAGTCCTATTAGGACATCCTTTTGATTTTTCTTATGGAGATTAAACTAATTTTTAAATTTATTTTAAAGAGAATAAAAAATAACAATAACAACAACATAGACAAAAACAAAACAAAGCAAAAACAGTAAAATTATACAGAGCTTCAAAACAAAATGATAAGAATTAAGAGTGGTTGTTATATTACACGTTGTTATCGTCAACGAAGTTGCTCAGATTACCAGATGTAAGAATGCAAGATTGATCAAACCATTAAAGAGAATAAAAAATAATAAAAAAGATTAGAAATGATACAGAGCTTCACTAAACAAGATGGTAGAAATTCACCAACGGTTGTTATATTGCCTATTGTTGTTTTCACATTAGTTGTTCAGATTACCAGATATAAAAATGCAAAATTAGTCAAAAAAATTAAGCATTAGTCGTTTCTTTCAATAATCCATTAGACATCAGTAGTACAATTATCCCAGCTATCCTCTCTCTCATATATATATATTCTTCTCTCTCTCATATATATATATATATATGTTCGTCTCTCATATATATATATATCCTTCCTTCTTTTTCTCTTTTCTAGGGATTTTTACAAAGCAAACCCACTACCAGAGGTGGGGAAAAATGGAAAATCACAAGGTGGGCGTGAGGTGGGACAAAACTATGGTCAACCAATAAGATTATAATTGCTCAGGTAGAATTGACTAAATTGGGATCAAATGGGGAAGCAAGTCACATAGCAAGTGGGCATGAATACAGAACAGGGGCTTTTCCTGGACGGTGATGGGTTAGTGGCTCTTCCAGGCTTTCTCAAGGTGGTAGATACCTATTTAGAATATCAATCCCTGATTTCCTTAGGAAGAATGTGGATACATTTGTTTTATCTTTTGTCTTGAGCTCTGCTCACAGCAGAGGTGCTTGTCTCTCCCACAGTTGTAAGGTATCGCATCTTCTTCACTGGCTCCTTTGAGGGCTTAGCCCTATCTGACTGCCTATAATATTTTATCTAACTTATCTGCGTATAGTACCTTTCCTGCCCCTCACACTCCCTGCACCCCTTAAGTGGCCCTTCTTGGGGCTGGTTCTTTGGAGTTGGCTGCTGGACCATAGGCAGGCAGGAAGTCACCTTGATGGTAGAGCCAAGCACAGGTGGTGTCTAGGCTGACCCTTCAGCACCTTCAGCACCCTACTTCCTCCCACATTGCTTCCTTCCAAAGCACCTGAATGTCTATTCAGACACATATCTCAAATCAAAGTCTCAATACCTTGACCTTAGCAGGAATTTAACATAGTAATAGATACTTATAAATGCTTACTGTGTGACTGTTCATTTATTTTTATTTGTTGGTCCATATCTGCACTGTGTAATGTTTACAGTCCCCATCTGTAACTTGCTGCTGTGTGACGTGGGGCAAGTCACTGAACTCGGCTTCTTCCTCTTCTACTATGTGGTCCCAATGATAACTCCTGCAAGGCATCTTCAAGATCAAAGTGTAGCTCTGTGTCCACAGCACATGGCCATTCCTATGGCTTATATCTAGTTGTCCCCCAAAGCCTGGTACGCTCATAGGTGGGGCCTTGGGGAGGTGACTGGACCAGGTGGGTGGTTTTCTTATCAGTGGATTCATCCACTGCTGAGTTCATGGCTATACGTGATGGTGGGAGGTGAAGCTTGGTGGGAGGAAGTAGGTTACTGGTGAGTTTATCTCTCCTCTTGCCCTTGGTCTCTCTCTGCTTCTCACTGCCATGCCATAAGCAAAGCCTCCTCCACCATTTCACCCTGCTTTGGAGCTGCTAACTATGGATGGGAACTCTACAAACCATGAGCCAGAAAAGACCTCTCCCCCTTAGAGCTTGGGCGTCAGGTATTGCGTCTCAGCACCAACAAAGTAATTAAGACAGCTCTCCACACTACTTCAGTTGCTTAGGATATATCAGCACTCACTTCAATCATAGAAGGGCCAGCTTGTGGGGTTGTGATGCAAGGTCTATAACCAGCCTAGCATCAATCACAAAGCATGCTATGACAGATGGATACAGTGAAGAACATTCTTGAGCAAGTAGATATTGATGTTTTGTGAGAGGTAAGCAAACAATTCTTTGTTTGCTTTTGTTTGTTATTCATTTTTAGAAAGCTGTGATCAGGCTGGGTTGTAAATGAGGAGTCTGGAGAAAGACTAGGTAGGGGCTGCTTAAAGCACCTAAAGAAGAAGAAGTTCCCAGAGTAAGGGAGAAGGATGGTGGGGAAGGTAGGGACAGAGCATGAGACAACTGACATTTATTAGGCACTTGCTGTGTACCACATGCTGTTTCAGCTTACTTTATGTATCATAAGTATTGACTTGTCCAGTGACACTTGCAACACACCACAGTTGAAAACTGCCCTTATCCACCTTTGAAGGTGAAGAAACTGAGGTGTGGACAGGCGAAGGTGCCAAGAAGGCATGTCTTCACCCCATTTGTTGTCAACTGGATTTGTTTTTGTTCTCTAGAAAGCATGTCCACAATGAAAATTCAGCAAAGATATTCATCTCCATTGCTCTCATATCCAGTGTAAGTTGGTGTGTTTCCTATTAGAATGTTGTAGACTGCTTTATCCACTACTTATATACAATTGCAATCGTGGTATGTGTTTATATGTATTATGAGCATATTGTCTTCCTGACTATAGTTTTAATGGTGGTTTAATATTTTATTGAGTGGATATATCAGAACGATGTTTTCTGCTAGCACGAGCATTCTAGGGCATATGTCTTTCACAGAAACTCTTATTTTTTAAAGGTACGTTTCCTGAAGTTGAATTACTAAATGAAACAGAGTGGCTTGCTTCATGGTTCCTCCTTCTTATTGCCAATTTGCTTTGCACAAGACTGGAGGTCCTTCAGTAGTTTGAACAGTGTAGCAGGTCACCAGTTTACCTGTATGCTTGCCAGCACTGTATACTATTACTATACTTGTTTTTGGAAAATTTATTAGGAAAATATAGTAGACAACTTTAAACATAATCTGTATCTCTTTACCTGTTAGAGGGATTTGTCCTTTTCTCTCATGATGCTTGTGGTTGTTTTTGTAATTTTTTTTTTTGTGGTAACATTAATTTTTCCAAAGCAAAAATTTGCATGTTAGGATAAAGTGTTTGTTGGGATGGGGATGTGGGTCAAATTGAGCAACCAGAAGCTTCTGTGTCTGGGAGAAAGGCCATTCTTTGATGTCAATGAGCAAGGCAGGCTGGAGTTGCTCATGGAGTACATGGAACACATTCTAGTGCAGTCTGGAAAGTGCTGAGGCTTGTCATCTTCTGGTTTGTATCTTTGGTTCCTTTTTATTAGGCAAATAAAATATGTTCATTATAGGAAAAATAAAGATAAGGACAAGAAATCAAAACCATCCATACACTCACTATCCAAAGATAAATACTTTAACATTTTATTAAACATTGTTTCTTTTCTTGCATACAAAACTTCATATAACACACACACACAGACACACAGATACAGTACACGTTCATTTCTGTCTCATAATATTTATTTTGATCTTTTTTCTCTCAACAGTTTTTGCTTTTTGTCCCTTCTCTTCCTCTTTCACTCCCTCTAATGCTTAAATGTCTTTGATCTTGAAGTTGTTTGCATTTCCTTATTAAGAACTGCTGAAGAGGTTTGGGACCTTGGGCCACATTTTCAAGGTCCTAGGGAAATCTTGTATCTGAATCGGAACCAAGTGACACAGTTGGTGTTATGGTTGAAATATGAATTGTCCCCCGAGACTCATTTATGGAGGGCTCGATCCTCCATGCACAGTGTTGAGGAGTAGGGCCTAGAGGGGTGCTGGGATCATGAGCGTCTGAATCTCTTCAGTGAATTCACCCTCTGGGAGTTTGGAGCTGAATGGGCAGTTACGAGGTGGAGCCCAGCTGGAAGATGTAGGTCACTGGGGTGTGCCTTTAAAGGCTGTAGCTTGCCCTTGGCCTCTTCCTCTCAGGCTCTGTCCCTCTTTTTCTGCTTCCTGGTGGCCATGAGAGGAGCAACGTTCCCCCACCATGCCCTTCTACCGTGATATTTCTGCCTCGCCACAGGCCTGAAGCAATGGAGGCCAGCTGACTGCAGACTAAAACTTCTGAAGCCATGAGCCCAAATAAACCTTTCCTCCTCTAAATCATTATGCTCAAATATTTGCTCACAGTGACAAAAAGTTTTCTTATACAGTTGATTTTATTTCTATGCTTTTTAAAAAACCTTAATCTATTCACTGCCATATTCTTTTGATTGCTAAAGGGTGTCTTGCCTAGATGCAAGTGTAAACATAGGACAAATCTGTGTCTACTGTAAATCATAATCCTTTCTTTGGAAAAATCTACACCATCTAGATTTTCTCCAAAGAACTGATAAAAAAAAAAACAAAAACTTCCATCATGGTGGGTGGAGATTATTTCTGTGACTGATGTATTAAAGTTTCTAAAACAGTTTTTTTTACAGATCTAATTGATAGAAGAGGAGCCTCAATCTGGTTTTACAATTCCTTCATGCCTTCTTAACTTTTTAAAATCTGTTCTATAGTATTAGGATAGTTGGATTCCTATGAGGCTACTAGAGCCACATTCACAGTCAGAGGCAGAATTTTATATGTAACACCTATATCCCTGCTATGTAATACACTCGTCTAACCTCTTAGAACCTCGGTACTGTAGTTGTATAACTAGTAACAGCAGCACCTATGTTGTAGGTTTGCCAAGGAATTAAGTGGCAAAAAGAAAGGGAAAGCTTGGGAGCACAGGAACTAGCACACAGAGGGAACTCCTTAAATGCTGGCTATGATTATGTTAGGGGCTGGAATGGTGTTTATCCCACCACGTATCATAACCTGTGGTGGTGCTGGAAGCTCTCCCAAGCCTGCAAACAATATGTGGAATGGGTTACATGTACCACCCCTTTCAATTTCTCCATCATTCTATTGGTCAATGAAAATCCTTTGTTTCATGAATTTGTTTATTCACCAAATATTTAAAATCTATATTCCAGGTGCTATTGTGGGTGTTGGAGATACAATAGTGAACACAGTGAAATTCCTGCTCTCCCAGAGCTTATGTCCAAGTGAAGGAGACAACAAAGCCATAGTGCTTGGATGAATATTTCAGGTGGGGGTAAGATTATGAGGGAGAAAAAAGCAAGACATGGAACAAGAGCTTGCAGAATGGCAGGAGGTTGCTGTGACACGTGGGGCCTTGGGAAAGCCTCTCTGAGCCTTTAGCAGAGACCTGGACGTGAGCCAGCCATGTGGATAATCAGGGACGGCAGGCCAGGGAGGGAAAGCACCCTGAGGCATGTCAGGGGGAATGCACTGTTGGAGATCCAGCGAGGAGGAGCTGGTGTGGCTGGTGGTCAAGAGATGAGGGAGAAGTGTTAGCTGTAGGAGGTAACATTTTGGAGAGCCCATAGGACAATGTAAAGATTTTAGCTTCTGCTGAGTAACACAAGAAGTCATCATCAGGTGTTGAGTAGAGACATGACACATGGTCTGGTGTCACTGTGACTGTTGAGGAAAGTCTATAAAGTGGGCCAGGAGGGACAGGGATGCCAGCGAGTTGGCTGGGGAGTAGCCATGCTTGTGTCGTGGGAGCTTGGCTCTCAGTGGTAAGGGGAGGCTGGGAAGAGGGGCTGGGTTGGAGAAGACTTTGCTGGCACAGCAGAAGTGGGAGGGTGAAAGTACAGTATGATGATTTGGACCCAAGTAACCAGTACAAGGTAAGGAACACAGGCAGAGCAAGGATGAAGGGGTTGGCTTGGGTTACATTCAAGATGTCTGTTAGATCACACAGCTGTGATGGCAGGGGCACAGACATTTAAGCCTAGGGTTTTGGTGAGGGTGTGGCTAAACACTTGAGAGTCTGGCACATTTATGGTTTGGATGCTGAGTGTCCCTTAGAGGCCTGTCCCTGAGTGAGGGGCTGGGAGATGCTGTGGTCCTTTAGGAGAATCTTAAGTCTCCAGAGGTGAGCCCTTGGAGGGGTGGTTGGACTCCCACTTCTGATCCGAGATCTAACCCCTTGCTTCTTCCCACATGTGTTCTAGCTGCTGCCATCTGCACCCAAGATGATGCAGCCTGGGTGCATCTGCTGAGCCCCTACTGTGCTTTTTTTTTTTATATCTAGCTTCTAAAACTGTGAGCTAAATAAGCCTTTCCCCCTTTAAGTCAGCTGCCTCAGGTATTTTGTTTTAGTAACGTGAAGCTCAGACAGCATACAAATAGTATTTAAGGCCATGGCAAGATCACCAAGATATGAGCATAGACAAGAAAGAAAAGAGGCCTGAGGGACCTCAAAGTGGTACAGGTGGGGAGAACCTTCAGCGGGTCAGGAAACCAACTTAAGTGAGCAGCTGTGACTGAAATCCAAACTGCACGGTCTCGCTCTGAAGTCGGTGTCCCTAACCCTCAGCAGCACTCCAAATGCCGGAGCAGAGAGGCCTCTTCCTGGAGACACAAAACAACGTGGCTGGCCAGGCTTGCCTCTGCTCGTGCTGAAGGAGCCAGCAAGGCCCTCACATTTGGGCACACAGACACGGCCTTCGCTGGTACGACCAGATACACATCCATCAGCTTGCCTGGTGCAGTACTTAGGACTCTCGGGGGAGCACGCAAGAGCTGGTAATTAAGAAAGATTCTCTTCCTGAGCTGTATGGGTCACAGTGACTGGCAGGGGTAAGGGATTGGTGGCTTCATAAAGACCACCTAAAAAGGCAGTTGACCAGCAAGGGAAAAGCAATCATTGCCACCCACCCACTACCACCTCAGTTTCAGCCAGGGACCCAGAGAGAAAGCTGAGCTGCTTGTGGCTCTCTGCACCAGATGCTATTGGCCTCATTTTACAGCTGTGAACAATCCTCAGGCAGCCCGAGGATGCATTCCTTCACTCTGCCCGGTCCCTTGGCTGGCAATGACAAGTTCTCCGGGGCTTAATTTCTACCTCGATCATGATCATATTCAAGATTCTGAATGAGCCAAGCCTTCCATTTTACAGTGCTGCATGTGTGCATGTTTTAATCTTTAAAAACTTTATGCTTTAGAGCTCAGCACATAGTAAATGCTCAGTAAGAGGTTAATAGACTTGAGGCTTTATGTGGAGTCTTCGGGAAAATGCCTGGAATCAAGAATCAGGAGCCCTGGAGCTAGTCTTTGCTGAACAGCTTTGTGATATTAGACAGGTCACTCTTCTTTCTGGATCTTGATTTGGGCCCCCTTTCAAAAATTACCTTTGGGGATATTTTTGATATGAGATTAGGATTTGCTGAAAGGTCCAGAAGGTCTCAGTAAAAAGAAATCCCTTCCCCAGCTGCTACTAAATGCCACACTGTGCTCCTTGTGAACAGGCATGATAGAAGGTTTGCGGGAGGGGGCAGAGGCATGGGGCCATTCTCTTCCCACTCTTCCTCACACCCAGGCTTCTCAGGAGCTCAGCTTTATGTGAAGCTTGGCTGGACAGTTTCCTGGAAGCTCAGTCCGGGTCACTTCCCATGGCGGCCCAACCGTGGCAAAGCAAGGGCTGTGTGAGTTCGCTTTGCCTGTTTGAGCGCACACATGCGATTATGCTGATGGGGATGTGGCCACTGCCCGGCTTCCCTGTGCTTGAAGCCAGATGGATGAGGGCCCTGTGAAGTCCCAAGCTGGAAATCAGGGTATGGTATGCACATTGCACAAAGGAAGGCGCTCTTTTCCTCAGCTGGCTCCTGAAGGAGAACTTAGTGTATATTTGCTATATCTATGTGAAGCTCTGCTTGGGAGCAGTTTTTCTGTGTTCATGGGCTGGTGCCTCCATCCTCGTTGCCAGCACATTAGCTCTGGCCAGGGCTTTCTTCACCACAGGATATCTGCACAGGCTGCTTCTGCAGCGAGGGCCTCCGTCAGCCTCCTTCCAGTCCCTTTCTGCAAAGGAGCTAGAGTCATCCCTCTGGAGAAAACCAAAAGAACCCCCCCAAAACAAAAGAACACCCTAGACCATGCAATCTCCCCACTGATGAACCCTCTGGAGACTACACCGAGCTCAGTGTCCACACAGAGGCCCCGAGGCCTGCGGGACCCTCCCCACCTCTCCTTGTCAGGCGCCTTGCTGCTGTGTACACTTGTGTTCCAACCACATCGGAGTTCCCGTTTGTTACGGTCCTGTCTCACTCCATGGTTTTGTCTGATCTGCTTTCCCTGCTCAGAGTATTCTTTTCTTGCCTCTTCCTCCCTTTCCTTATTTTATTTTATTTTTTGACTTTTATCAGTATGTGTTCACAGTACGGAACACTTACATTCCTCATAGGGAACTGGGACATGTACATAACACATTTCAGTTCTCTTCTTTCCCTTCCCTCCACCCGCATCGGATTCATTTATTGATCTTACAGGACCTTATAAAGTGAATTGTCATATATACAGACGAAGAGCCAGACTAATAGGCCAAAAACCACATAAACCATGTAAGATGGTTGTACGAAGTCAAGGTGCCCTGAAGGTATACTTTTAGATACATTGTGCCCACTGCATTACAATAACAATTTTTCTCCTTGCCTGTTATCACTGGCCATTTTGAAATTAAAGCTCTCACACTCTCTCTCTCTTTTAACTGGCTCATCTCCTTATGCACTATAGTGTGCATTTATCTATGTTTCTTATTTGTGTTTCCCCCACCACCCCTACTAAACTATAGACTGTAAACTGTAGGGGGCAGAAACAGTTTGTTACTGACCCCTGCACCCATCTCGGTGCCACGTACATAGCCGACGCTCAACTGCCCGATGTGGTTCTGCTCAGCTTCCTAATGCTCCCGCCTGACTTCCACGTGCCCATTGCTGAAACAAAAGGGAAATCGTGAATGAGGCAGCACAGAAAGAGCTAGGAGGCCGTTAAGGACACAGGACTTCCACACATCTCAGATGTGTGCCTCGCTGAACTCTGGGTGCCTCCACCCTCTCACTGCAGGCCCCCGGGAGGACAGAATGCCTGGATACTGACCCTGTGCCCAGAGACTCCAGATGCGTCTCAAGAGGCAGCAGACTCCTGTATCGTGGATGTCCCTAGTCGGTGGAGCGTCTGTTCTTTACCTTCTGTCAGCCATATCCCCTGCCGAGCAGTCTCTACATTCTTTTCTAGTGCCAGTAGAATTTTCTCTTCAAATAATTTTAATCATTTTATAATGATTTAAGAGCTTCTTCCCCACTTCCATTGCAACAGTCATTCAGAACAATTCCTAAGACCTCAGATGAAGTCCTTTATTTTATAGTTTCTGAATATGAATTGGCAGCAGTTGTCAGAGTAAAGCTCCCCCAGTGTGCAGCATTCTTCCTAACCTCCGGTCCTTGCCTATACAGTTCTTTCACCTGGAATGTCCTTTTTTCCATGTCTCTATAGAAAGATGAACTCACCCTTCACACCTCAGTTCCAAGATCTTCTTCTCCTCGATGCTTGTCCTAATCCTTCCTGGAAAAATCAAAAGCACCAGGTCCATGGTTTGTATATACCCCCATCACAGGCTTTGCCCCTCTGCCTGTCTTACAGGTTCCATACCATTGCTTCCATCAGATGGACACGTTACAATCGAGGAAGAGGTCTGATCCATCCTACATTCCCATTTCTTAACAGCATTTGCTGCCAACAAGCCAGCACTTGTTAAATGCTTGTGGAGAGAATACACACACTAATAAATAAAGGTGCTTTCTTTGCCAAATTTCAGCCTTTGGAGACTTTCTGTGAGAAATCTATGTGTGAATGCTTGCTCTTTGAACATTCCATCTGGAAATTTTCTCTGTGGCTCCTGGTTCAGGGAGGTACCTCTTTGTTTTGTATTTTCTAATATTAGACAGTTGATTTGGTTTTCAAAAATGTTCTGCTCTTGCCTGCTTTGAAAGCAACCTAGCAGTCAATAAAAACAATCTAGCTGAAATTGGGATGGTGATAGGGGACATCTCCAATTCTAAGTACTTATTTCTTACCTTATCCACCCATAGAACTGGTTAAGGATTCATTCACATTCATTCATTCATTCATTCAGTCAGTCAGTCAGTCAGTCGGTCTCGGAGTCATTTGTTAATTCATGAATTACCCATTGTTCGCCTGCTGTGTCAGGCACTAAGTTGGGGCTGTGAGAACAGAGATGGAAGATGTAGCATGATGGTCCCTTGTCAGTGAGGAAGTGAAGACAGACAGACAGACAGATGGTGTGGTGTGATCAGTGTTGTGATGGGTGTGTGTGTGCGCACATGAAGTCATGCAGAAACAAAGGAATAAGACGGCCTCCTCCTTGAAGGGAGGTTAAGGAAGTCTTCTGAGTGGAGGGTCTTTATTGCTGACTTTTCATAGATGAGCAGATTTGTCCTCTGGATCAGGGAGTGAGGGAGGCAGGAAAGAAAGCTCAGGATGGTGGAGAGAACAATGTCCAAGGGCAGGAAGCCAAGAATAGAGTAGCAAGTGTGTTTGAGAAATTACAAGCAATTTGTGGATCACTGTCATCCAGAGCTTTGCTATTCAAGATTTGGTGTGTGTGCGGGCAATACACTGTCTGGGAATATGCAGGAACAGCAGAACCTCTAGCTCCACCTGGACTGGGAACTAGAATCTGTATGTAGCAAGATCCGCAGATGCTTCCTGTATGCATTAAGACTTCAGAAGACTGGAGAGAGAAGTGTTTCTTGAACTACGGAATCTATCAGAACACATGAGGGTTTTGTAAAAAAAAAAAAAAAAACAAACCAACCCAGGTCACTGGGCCCCCACTTGTGTTTTTTGTTTTTTTTTTTTTTGGTACTGGGAATCAAACTTCAGGACCTTGTGCTTGCTAGGCAGGCATTTGTACCGCTGAGCTATATCTCCAGCCTCCCACTTGTGTTTCTTAATCAGCCACTGAGAACTTGGATTTTTCAAAAGTTGCAGGTACTACTACTGGGGATCCATGTGTCACTTTGAGAACTCTGGGGTGGAGGATGGTGGAGTGGTATACTCTGGGCTGTGAACTGGGGCAGGTGCAGGTAATCCTGGAGACCCTCACCCGGAGGAGTGTGGATTTTGTTCTGGAGTGCTACAGACTGCTGTGGAGACTTTATGTGGGAGAGTGACATGTAACAGACATGATGCTGTCAAGGTGGCAGAGGTCACTGTATTTCAGGCAAGACTGGTACCTTCTGAATCAAGTCAGTGGTGGCAGAGATGGCCTCAAGATAAATTTGAGGGTCAGGAGCTATAAGCATCAATGGAAAAATGTTTAAAGGTGTGGGTAGGGCTCACAGGCCTCCCTTATCTGGAGACCTGGCTGCAGGAGTCTGCCTGCCCTCATTTACTTCTGGGGTTGTGACCCTTTCCTGCCCAGCAATCTACCCATGTTATCTGTCTTCTCTTCACAGGTCTGCCCCTGGCTCCTCTGACAGGTCTTAGCTTGCAGTGTCTAAAAAAAGAGTGCAGTAAACCATTGAGAAATAGGATTTATTGATGGGAGGCATCTAATTGCTGCCAGACGTGGCAGTCTGAAGAGTTTATGGCCAAAGTGTTGGTGCCATTCATTAAAACCAAGTGGGCCCTTGCCACGGATGCTGTCACCCTGTGACCAGACCCATCTGTTCCTGTGCAAGCCCCTCCCCCTGGTCTGTAAGTGGAGCCTGGCTGAAGAGGCAGCAGTGATAAATCACCCGGCAGCAGTCTGGTGCTGGAGTTGGGCCATACTGCGAGCTCTTGAAGGTGCAGGTCCTGGTTCCAGGGCAGGGCTCCAGGGCAATCACAGCCTGTCTGTTTTTGTCTCTGGGATCCCTGATTTCGTAGTAAAGTGACAGGTCCTTTCAAAACAGTGACCTCCTGCACTATGACTTCCCTGAGGCCTTCTGCTCTTCCCTTTTGCATCTCACCTGCCCCTCCCAGAAAATAATGGAGACAGCAGAGCTTAGCACAGCCTCTCAGCAACCAGGAGGCTTGGTAAGTTTCCCAAAGTCACACGGGCAGAGGAGCGATGGCACGCTACCCTCGCACGAAGCCGTCTTCTCCTCTCTGCCCAGTCAGCTGTTCCAGCCGGGCAGTGGGCGCAGTGGGCTGCTCTAAGCACAGACAGACCTGGCTGTGAGAGGCCCTGGCTGCTGAAGGGCTTGGGTTTAAATCCAGGGTTTTTCTTGAGTCATCTTCTGAATTTGAGAGAGATGCTCTGAGCCTCGCCATCTCCAGATGTGCAGTGGGAAGAGGGAAATGTGTTCTCTCCTTCCCGGGGCACTGTCCGAGTTGACTGGCCTTGCAGGATCTGGCACTGGTCTCCCTCCTCCGCCTGACTTGAGACCCTCTCTGCACCCCACATGACGGGCAGGGCTGTGGATGCTCAGATGAGATAATGGAGGGAATATACTTTGGAAAATCCTTGCACTCTTCAAATGTGAGGTAATTATAAGAAAATGGACCTGCCACCGCCCTGCCAAAAGCCAGTGACTTTGAGATGAAAAGCAGACCGGAAAGTCTAAGATCTTCATCATTGTGATTAATTGTGATCAGAAGAACATTTATACCTTTTCAAACATCTAGCTCAAAGGTTGTTTTGTGGACTCGAGAAAATGCGCATAAAGTTCAGGGACCTGTGGTGGGCAGTGGGGAGCTTGCAGGTATTTGTGGCCTAGGATGCGGCTCTGTCCAATCATCAGCTCTCCCCAGGGCCTTGCCATCTCATTTTTCTTAGCCTTTCCTTGTCCGTTGGCATATAGTAGATGCTTGGCAGTTCCTTAAACTAAAATGAATTGGCTCCTGTCATATTTCTTGGGCTGTTTGAAAGCAGAGCCTATGTTTTACTCATTTCTCTCTTTCCAGAGTCAAGCTTCATGTCTGACACAGAGTAGGTGCTTAGTAAAGTCAGGTTGGATTGAAATTAAACTCTGTAAAAGACAAGGCTGACTTACCTAATGTCTGCACAGAACCATGGTGGGGGGAGCAGCAGCTAGGGCAGGAGGCTGGGGTTTTCAGCCTTGTTAGGCATTGGTCAGACAACAGGCTCACTTCAAAGTCACGTGGTTGGGAGGAAGGGGATGTGGCCTCTCAGATGCATTTCTGGCTGGTGGGAGCCTCTGCCAGGGCTCCAAAGCCAGGAACAAAGCAGGCAGGGAGAGGAAGCAATTCAGATGGAGACAAGATGCACTTAAAATCTGCTTCCCTCTCTGCAGCCCTGGGAACAGACGTGACGGCAGTGTGAGCATTGGAAGGAAATGCTCACACTTAGCTTGCAGTCAAGTAGATCTGTGTGCACAGCCTCTCAGTGCCAGCTGAGGCCAGGGGAGCTTTGTTTTTCTGAATCTCCCTTTCTTCATCTAAAGAACTGCGTGCTCCTTCTCACTATCCACTGGTGCCATGGGCATCAGAAGCATGTTTTGGAAGCAATAAAACAGCCATTGATCATGCAGCTGCTCTGTGCTAGGCACCGAACCTAGTAGCGGTAGGGATTTAATTTGCAACACCCTAACCATCCTGCAAGGTGCTCCTTATTATCTCCAGTCTCCACAATGGAGGAAACCGAAATTCAGAGGCTTTGAGCAGTGTGCTCAGCTGGCAAGACTAGAATTCCAACCGGTAAATTCTTCGAAGACCACACTACAGACACACACAGGACAGCTACGTTTCATAAGGTTAAGGCAAGCCAAGAGCTCTCCTAGGGTAGCAGCTTTCCTTTATTGTCAGTTCTTTTCCTCTGCCTGCTTTAAAAATAAATTGAAACCTTTGGCTAACCTGGCTGTCTAAGGGAGAAGGAGGAGAACCACTAAGTGATCTGCACATGGTCCGATTCTCTCTGTCCAGGTGCTCTTTGAATTCAGTGGGCCATGGAGCAGGAAATTATTTCTAGGAGTTTACATGAGGGAAAAGGGAAAGCTGCTGAGAGTTAAATATTCCCATGTTCAGACAACATGTGAAATATCAAAAAGTATCCTTCCAAAAGAAAACGATCAACTCTTATGACATTTTAAAGCCTTTCTTTGAAGCCTTTGCCATATTTGAGATAAATGCAAAAGGAATGGAAAGCACACGAACTTTTGTTGACGTCTACCCTGTGCGTGTGTCTTAATGAGCTGTCACCTTATCCTCACTGTGACCCTGTGAGGTCTGTTTAGTCCATTTTTCATAGAAGGAGGCTCAAGATGTAAACATTTGTTTGGGATCACACAGGAATAAGGCACCAAAGCCAAGACTGAAAATTTCATCTGCCTGCTCCCGAAAGTTACACTATTTTTTCTATTACATTATTTTCTGTTACCTTCTGCCTGCCAACATGTGAGTCTCCTAAATGCTCCTCCTTACTGAGCCCATCCCTCGGTCCTGTACAGTGCTAGAGAGATGCTGCAGGCTCATCTGGGAAAGAACTTTAGCTTTGAGTCTGCCTAGGATTCACAAAAGCCTGCCACGGAACACATAGGTGACCCAACGCTGGTGGTGCTTTTGGTGGATCATACACTAGCTTCACGGTCTTGTTTTGGATGTAGGCTCAGGCATCAGGAACAAGCTCTCTTTTTAAAATTTTTTTCTTTGGCATTGTGGGTTGGGCTTTGGTGGAGGAAACTGTAAGAGTCAAGCAGAAAGAGGGACCTCCTTTCAGTTTATCCAACTCAAAGCAGGACTTCAATAACTGGTGTGCAGTTCCCGTCAGCAAGTGTTTATTCAGATCCAGCTGTGGTAGGTGGAAGATGTCCTAGGTGTCCCATCTTGGTGAATGTTTAGTGGACTCTTGAGTTATAGCTGACAGAAAATAAAAAGAAGCTACTTGTTTACTTCCAACCTCGGAGACCTTGTTCTGGAATATTGCAAACTTGCAGGCTTTGGAGTCAGGAGATACAGGTTTTACTTTCTGCCATGCCATTTCCCTGTGTGGCTTCAGATAAGCCCTCCTTCCTAACATCTCTGACATCAGATTCCTTATCTGCAAAATGAGTACAGTGATGTCTGCTTTTTAAGGTTGTCAAGGATGTCAAGTGCTTCATACTTGGCAGACACACTAAACTTTTTTTTTTTTCACCCTGTATCTTGAAGTGCATGTTCTTTATCTGCAATTCTTAGGTAGGGAGGTAGGCATGGATGATGACCTATATTTTTTAGGACAATTTGGATCCACCCAGATTGTTGGCAGGAACTGTCAGCCACGGTTTAAGACTTAAGCCAATGCCCATTATGTCATTATGGAGCCTGCAAAAGTGATTACCAATGTTACTTTTCCAGTTCACTGCAGAGCAGAGGGGAGCGTTTTTCACACCGCTGGTGTTTTGTTGGAGCACGACGATACGAATCACAGATGGCTTCCTCAGCAGATGTGGCCCTGTCGAACTGCAGGGCTGGTTTACAAGGGATTTAATGAAAACCTGGCACCCTTCCAGGCTTGAATCAGTCCTCCGGGGTTCTCAGCTCATGCACATACAGATCAGTCTGCCAATGTCCAGGCTGTAGAGGGCGGGGTGGCTGGTGTGTCTAAATGGTTTTACCTGGGAAACAAAGCCAAACGGAGCTGGCTGAGTTCTCAGGCATGGGGCTGGGAGCTGGAACAGTGATGTGGAAGGGAAGTTGGCAGGAGGAGAGTGGCTCCATCTGGAGGGTGTCCAGTGGCCGCTAGCTGGCAGGGGTGATCTGGGCACAAGGTGGAAAGATGACTTTCCCAGGTGCTTGGGGCTCGTAGGGTTTTCTTCCTTGCCATGGGTGAGGCAAAAGAGTGAGTGGGAGCCATGGTGGGGGCTGTGTAATAATAATGGATTCAATTTAGCTTCTGGTGCATATTGGTTCTGAACTGGCATGTTGTTGTCTCTACTTGAAATGATCTTACTCTTCAAATAGTCAGCTTGCTATCTCTTATCTCTTTTATTTTGGCTTTAATGGCATCTCTTAAAAGAAGTCTTTCTTGATTCCCTCCCTGTAAGAAAGCCTCTGAGCTCTTTGGCATATTCTATCTTAGCTCTACCTGTGTTTTATAATGTATAATAATCTGATTGCCTGTTTGCTTCCTGCTTTGGTCCTTTATTAGAATTTAAGCTTCTTGAAGGCAGAAACTCTATTCATTTCATTGACCAGTGAAGCCCAGTGCCTAGTGGAGGACTTGGGACATAATAAATATTCAATAAATATTGTAGGATAGGTGAATAAGTTTCAGGATTAGAACAAGACAGATCCATGTTTGCACCTAAAAGCCACCACGTACATTACTTAGTGTAGATTTTTCATCTACAAAAAAGGGACAAAATACAACAAGGAGCAGCTGTCTATGTAGAGTAGTATTGTCTATGTTAAGAATGCTCAAGGAATTGAAGCTATCAATATGCATCATTGAAGAACTAAGTTATCCACTAACAAATATTTCCCAATATTTCTTTTCAGTTTATAGCTATTGATGATCTGGCATGTGCCATGCTTGTACCAAGCACTTTTTCTATATTATCTTTTGTGATTCTTCACACAACCACGTGAATATTCTTCCCATTCCACCACAAAGGAAACAAAGACTAGGGGAAATTGAATGGCTTGAACAGGCTGTTGTAGCTACACAGTCACAGAGGCAGTATTAACTCCATTTCTATTTTTAAAGTCATATTTTCTCCCCGTAATTCCAGGCTGCTTCTTATTAACACTCACTCTGGATAAATAAACATAAGGAAGCCACATTCTCTGTTCTCTGGGGCCTTCGGTTTAGGTGATAAGACATATGTAAGAGGAAAATGAACACTAATAACAATCCAAGTTTCTTAATGCTGCTTTGAAGTTTACAAAGCCTGTCCCAGTATTTACAACACATTGAAGTTTTAAAAGATTAGTACCCTCGATATAAAAACACTCCATACAAGTCAATACAAAAAGGACAAACAACTTTGGGGAAATATCCACAGATTTTGAACAGGCAATTTGAATAGCCAATTATTACTTGAGAAGATGTTTGGTATTATCAGCCATCACAGATATTCAAGTGCAAACAATAAGACACCATTTCCGACCCATCACCTTGGCAAAAGTAACAGGAAAATCCAAGTGTTAATGGGGATAAAGAGAAATAAAAACTATCATTCCATGCTGATGGGACTTTAAATTGGCAAAGTCAGTGTGGGGAAAAACTACTTAGAAAAGTATGAACAAGGCTGTGGGACCTGAGTTCCTCTATGAGATAAAACCTTAGTGAGAAAACTCTTGAATGCATGCAAAAAAGGTTGTGAGAAAATATTCAGTTTCAGCATTTCATATAGCAGCAGAGTACCGAAATGAAAATAATCTGAAAGTACATTAATAGGGGTATGGGTAAATTAGCAGGTCATTTGTAGATGGAATAAAAAACAGCAGCTGAAAGAATAAATTAAAGCTATAATTAGCAAAGTGGATAAGTTGTGGAAACATATTGCTAAATAAATAGGTAATAATAAGTTGCAGAAAGGCACAGTCAGAATACAGTTTATGCACATTTATAAAATACACAAAAGATGCTGCATGTTTAACATTAGCTCTGTGTAATGTAGAGTCTGGCCAGAGAGCGTACGTGGCGCTATGTGGTAGAAAATACGTCTGGAGAAGAGAAGGCACAGATCAGGGAAGCTTGAAAGGAGGACTTCTAGGCCATCAACTGGTTGTTTTAACTAAAAAACAGACTGTCCCTCCCAAAAGCAAGCAAACAAAAACATTTGAAGCAAATGCTTTGAAATATCAATAAAGTTAGCTCTCATCTCATTTTCTTTGCAGTCCTTCTCCTATGAATTGTGTCTGAGATCTGGCTCCTTACCCTGTATCTTGAAGTGCATGTTCAAGATACATTAACTCCTACATCCCTACCGAATCATTAAGTAAAATCTTGGCATCTTTTTATATAACTTAAAATGGAAGGATGCCTTTTGCCCCACCTTCATGTTGGGTTTTGCAACTCAAATGATCTTCAATAAAAAAGAAGGAAAAACCAAGACAACAAATGATACCCTAGTATTCTGGAAGAAATAAAATTGCTCTTATCTGTTACTATTAGAGAGTGGCCCAGTTTTGCCTTTTCCAAAATTCTATGACATTAAAACTTGAAGGTCGTAAAACTGAACCCCATATTCTCCTTCTTTCTTTTCCTAGTAGAAATTGTCTCAAAAAACAGCCCTTGTGTCCATTATCACACAGTTTTAAGTTTTATTTTGTGTTATCAATGTCCTATGGGTTCTTTTTCTTATCATTGTTTAATGTGTTAAAGATTATTAACATTATTATTCTGTTCCCTAGTGGATCTGACCAGTGGAAATTCCTTAACCTGCTTATGCCTTTTTAATATGTCTCCAATATGTGACTACTGCCTTGTTCTCTGGCCCAATAAGATGGTCCAGATTTATCTCAACTTTTACTTGCCCCACAGCCAGGATTGACTATTTCTCCACAGAATACTCATTCTTTTTAGTGGAGAATGGTATTTAGAAGCCAAGATTTGGGTACTATGTGTGCTTGTCCTTCCTGGAGTATCACTGCTTCTGGGTCCTTTCAGTACAAAGCTAAAATAAACAAACATGTTCCTCTCTCCCATTTTCTACACACACACACACACACACACACACACTACATATATGTGTATAGGCACATATCCTGTTGATTTAGTTTCTCTGGAGAACCTTTGCTGATACTGAGTCTGGTAATTCTAGTTCAAATCCAGTGCCATAAAGGTCTTGCTTACTTTACTCATTTATATTTTTATTTTTCATGTTTTACAGTGGGAATCATGGTTTCCATAACAAATAAGTATATTTCTTCATTTTTTCCAGTCCACATGTACACAAGACAATTAACCTCAACTCTTAAAAAATGTCACTGTCATAAGAAAGTACAAAGTCAGGTTAAATGTTCTGTATCAGATATAACTGAAGGAATGGACAACCAAATGCAGTGCATGATAACTTGTGTGGATTCTGGACATTAGTGGGACATTTTGAATCAAGACTTCATATTAATATTTTCTGAAGTTAAACGTCTTGAGTCCAAAAATGATAAATGGAAGAATGTAATTTTTGTAGGAAATAAGAGATGCATGTTGAATTATTTAGAAATGCAGTGTTTTGATATTGCCAAATTACTCCTAAATGGCTTAGTACGCATATATATATATTATATATATATATATATATATATATATATATATATATATAGAGTGTGTGTGTGTGTGCAAATAGGGTAAAATACTAATATTTGACAAATATAAATTTAGGAAAGACACTTACATTATTCTTCCAATTTTTCTTTTGAATCTTTTGATTGGAAACATTTCATATTCTCTTTGAAAAAGATGAGGAAATAGTGGCAAGCACTGGTCATGAGTATTAGATGTGTCTATTTGTCAGTGTCATATAGCAAGGGTTGAGGCATGCGTTAAGTGTTTTAGCTTAGTGACTTATTGAATCACCCCCGCAATTCTCTGAGACGGGTGATGTTGTCACTCTGCTCCATGGTGCAGGGAGCTGAGGCTCATAGAGGAGTAGCAACTTGCCCAAGGTCACTGAGCTTGCAGGATAGGAAACTGAGGCATAGGGAGAACAGTGCCCTGTGCAGGTTATCACCGAGACAGTGGCTACAGCAGGGCTAGGTTCTTCTGCATTGTTTTCTTGCCCACTGGGGCTCCATTTAAGGAAAGACTTTTGCCCATTCTACTAAACTTATTCCAAAGAGAAAAAATTATTTCCCCATAATCCTTTGAAAAAGATAAGCATCTAGCTTCCTGTCTTATGGCCTGTCCCCAGACCTTTTATTCTCAGCAGTGCCTGTTCTCTGTGGTTACTGGGTCACAACTTTATCAGATTCCAGAGATGTGAAACCCAGGCGGGCAGCAGGGGCTCCAGACCAAGGGAGGGCACTCCCATTCATTAGCAGAGGGACAGCGATTCTTTGTCTGCTCCTAGCTGTTTGCACGCTATTCTATTCACTTCATCCATGAGCAGAGTTAGCCAGCAGTGTTCTGTGCACTGGGGGTTATGACCCACTGTGGGATCTTTTGAAATTGGTTTAGGTGGTGGCTGTAGCTTTTAAAAAGTGATTTAAAATCAAACTGGACAGAATAAAAAATAATTATGAGTGCACCTTCATGATAACGGTAGGTATTCTTTTGTGAGCACACACAGAGAGGTACACATCTACATGTTTGCTCTGGGTAATCCTGTAAAACTCATTTCTTATTTGAGTCCCAGTCAAAACAAATCAAAAGCTACTGGTGTAAGACAGGGGCTGGCAAACGTCTGTTTTTATGAATAGAGTTTTCTGGAACATAGCCATACGCGCTTGTGCATGTATTGTCTTTGCTGTTTCCCCACTTCGATGGCAGAGTTGAGTAGTTGCCATACATGGCACAGCCTGCAAAACCTACAATATTTGCTATTTGACACTTTCCACAGAAATGTGTTATCTCCTTATGGTCTAGAATACTGAGGGAAAAGCTTCAATTCTGAAGTCAAATAAAGCTGCTGTTGTAATAATCTCCAGGATTTCTATCTCTAGGTTTTCTCTCCCAATAATCATCTTGGCTGCCATTCTCACCTATGGAGTCACATAGTGCATATTTAGCCACAGAGATGTATAACAAAAGCAGTGATTGCTTAGGAAAGAGGAGGACCAAGTGCAGGGTCCTCCAGCATGGTGCCAACAGGATGACCATTCCGTCCTAGGAAAATATTTTGATGTTTAACCTCATTGCACTGAACCAGACGTCTCCTTGCACAAGTTTTCAACTGAAATATTTCAATCCTGCATTCATCTTGGGGGCCATGTGTCTTATCCAAGTTAAATATTTCCAGAAAATAAATGTCTAGACACCGTCTCATATAAATTAAGCACCCAGTTTTCAAAAGATTCTTAGCAGACCTCCTTTTTTGTTGTGTTGGTGAGGTGGATTTTACAACTGTGAAAAGTGCTAGCCAGCCTGATGCGCCTAAGTCAGCGCCCCTGCGGGTGGCTAACAAGTGCTGCTTGATCATGAGTGAGTAGTGCGTGGTGTGTGCATATATGTGCATGCATGTGTGTGCTTCTGTGTGTGTGATGTGCATGTTAGGCAAGAGGGCAGCATGGGGAAGACAGACTCAAGGAGCATATTACAGAAGGCAGCTCCCCTTTTCTTGAGAGGGTCATTTCTGAGACTTTCAGGTGAGAAGCACATGTACATTTCCATCTGGCTTGGAGAAGCTGCCATGTTGGTTAAGAGAACATGGTTTCCATGAGAATAAGACCATATGGATGAAGGATATGAAGACAGAATTCACTTGTGTCTCTTTGCCTTTTCATTTTGTTTACATTTGAAGATTTTCAAATGGGGTTTGATTCAATTCTGTGCTTTTGATGTTTACATTTTTCTGGTTATACACTTCTGAGTTATTGGTACATATATTACAGATTTTTTCCATAAAAAATAAAATTTTAAGAAAAATAAGACAGAAATTTAAACGTTTTAAAGGCACTTTTATTATGTTTTTATAATGTGTCTTTATAGTGTATGTAACTGTTATAACTACAAATATTGACATTAAATTTATATTCATGTAAATATTATAATTATAAATGTTATAAATTAATGTTATATATCATTTATATTTTTATGGAAATATAAAAATATTTATATGACGTATGAGTATTATACCTCATATAAATATATTTGTATTTTATATGTATAGTAGTATATATTAGATATCACAGTAAGTATACAACTCTAAAATAAAGCAAATATGAAAATTTATATTATATTTTATAAATATTTTCATATATATTTTAGCTACATTTATGATAAAAAAATAATTCCATGGGTGAATTTACAGTGAATGTGTAGAACCATTTAAAATTCTATGGAGAGGTAACTTAAGAAGTCATGTTTTCTTTTTCTGGAGTTTTGCAAAATTGTCTCTCTCTCCCCTCTCTTTCCTTTCCTCCCCTCTCCTCTTCTCCCCTCCCTGCCCCTTCCCCTCTCTCCCCTCTTCTTCTCTCCTCTGCTATGCTCTCCTCTCCTCCCCTCTTCTCTCTCTCTTTGTTTTTTCCCCCTAGGGGAAACTGTGGGGGAGGATTTAAGAAGTGATGAAGAGAAAGAAAGCAACTTTATATTTCATTGCGATACATGTAAAAGTCCTCTATTCCCCTTAACCAGAATCTTTCAAATAAATGCATTTCTGGAGGTGGCATGATTTCAATGTACCGACTCAGTGACTGTCTAGTGGATGTCTTTGTGGAGGTCTCCTAGGTGCCAGGCAGTAGGCGAGGTTCCTGAGAACAGAAAAAATGAGGTCTGTGCCCACAAGGCTGTGGTGATGCAGGAGGAGTGAGATGAGGACAAGACCAGGAGCATAACCATGTGAACTGGATAATTTCAGACAGTGAGGGTATTAGCAGTAGAACCATGGCAGATAAGATGCAAGAAGGAATGCAGTAGATAACCTTCATCTCGGTTATCTGGCACATCACCTTCAAAGAGGTGATGTTTGAATGAGTCCTTCACGGAGAGAAACCCAGCCTTGTAAAATCCAATGGAAGAGTGTTCAAGGCAGGGGGAAGAGCTCGTGACAAGGCCTGAGGAGGGACTTGGGAAAATAACTCACTCTGAGGTCACATCCGAGTCCAATAGCCTTTGGAACACTATTTGGGAGAGCTGGCCTGAGGGAACTTGTCCCGTTAGAGTCTCACAGGAGAAGGGATCTGAGGTGGTCTGGGGGCGAGATGAAGCCTGGGTACTGAGTGGTTATTGTGAGCTCCACAGTGAGTGGCTGACACACTGACCCTTCCTGGAGTCTGTGTGAGAGGTTGTGTGTTCTAGAGATGGCCATGATACTATCTCCGACCCTGCACATCCTTCCTTCAGTATGGCCTTGACACAGTCCATTTCAAAGGAGGGGTCTAGTTGCCTTCCCTTGATTCTGGGTCTGATTATGACTCAGAAGCCAGATCATCAAAATCAATGTGGCCTCCACCTGGTTCTGGTGGAAAGATAGTGCATGGCACCTGGCCACCATGTGTTAGGAAGCATGGGCCACGGTGAGGAGTGGCTGCGTGTGAGTGCTCTCATGGACAGCCACAGCTGAGGGTCTCACCATAGAGAGCGTCAGTCCCAGCCATGGGTTAAGGAGTCTTTGTGGGACTCTTGCTTCCACCTTGCAAGTCACCCAGCCTTTGAGACTTCCAGCTGGGGCCCAGGTATTGTACAGCAGAGACAAGTTGTCCCCTCTCTACCCTTTCCCATTTCCCAATCCACAGAATTCATGAGAACTTTGAGACTTTCCACCTGTGGATGGTTTATTTCGCAGCAGTAGACCACTGTAGTGTCTTTATTTTCAACAGTCAGTACTAACAGCCTCTTCAGGCAAGAGAGGATGCCACTCAGCTCTGGGCCAAACAAAGTGGGGTCCCAGAGCCCACGTCCATTACCACTGAGATGATTGGGCAACCTGGAGCCTCCAAATGGGCCACACTGAGTGCTTCCCCGACAGCACAGTCCTAGCTGGCAGGCAGCAGCCTGCCTCTGTATGCCTGAACTTCTGTTTGCCACCCTTTGAGAGCAATCTTGAAAGCCTCAGCTCAAAGTATTTCTTTTTGTGGTTCAGTGCCTCCATGCAAATACAGCTTCCCAGCTGGGAAATATCTCCCACAAACCCTTTGGAGCTGCTAGTATAGAATTTAATACAAAGCCTTAGCAAATGTCCTGCCTCGTTCTAATTCTTACTCAACAACTTGCTAGATCGTGGGCACACTGCTTAACATTCTAAGCTTCAAGTTCCTCATCTGTAAAATAGGGATGATGATATACAGTGCATATTTCATGGTAATATTGTGAGAACTAAATGAATTAATTTATAGTAACATTTACAGTAGTACTTAACTTATAGGATATATATATATTCTGTGCACATATACAGAGGTATATGTACTATATGCATAAATCATATATACATACATAGGTATAGGATATGCTTGGGTATATATAATATATGCATCCATTATATATATATATATATATATATATATATATATATATATATATATTCCCCCAAAGCTTTCACTGCTGTTGTATCATTTCCATGTGGTTATACATATTCTTTATCTACTCCCCCCACCTCAGCACACTCGTTGATGTGGGTGAAGCAGATCTTCTATAGAGATATCTTGTCTTAGAGCCAGTGCAATGCTCTGCCTCCTCCTGGAAAGGGCATAGGCCTCCTTATCTTGGTATCCTCAGAATCCAGCATAGGCTTGATTACTGCAAGAGCTCTAGAAACATGTTTGAATTAACAAATGGCTAAGTGATCCATCTGAGACATGGCGAGGATGTACGCCTCACACCACAGTATTAGAAATCAATTTCTTCTTCCCTGAGCTCTCCAACTGTTCCTGGTCTCAAGTGACAGATCTGAGGCAAGCACCAGTGATCTGATATGCCAGCTTCCAAAAGGGAACAAAGGCTAGAGAAATCTGAGTCAGTCATTAGACACAAAGGGAGAGCTAAAGCAGAGAGAGCTTTTACTGTGCTGTGATATCATTTCTCATCCGTTTATATGGGAGAAAATGGTTTACCAGTGGTCCAGGGAATTTGGAAAGCAACAGCAACAACAGCAACACCTCACTTTCCTACACTTTAAGGATGTAAATGGCCCCAGGAAATGACTTGGGTGCTGAGGTAATTTCCTTAGATGGGCTTGCAAATTTCATTTGTCATCAGTTTCAAGGTAAAGAAACTGGAAGCTGAGATGTGGCTAGTTCTGGGAATGACAGGCAAATGGACACCATACGTACTACCCATGGTCCTACAGGAACCCTTGAAACATGACATGGGAAGCCTGGGGCCAGGCCAGGTTGTGATGATAAGGCACTTACACATGAAAGAGAGAGAGGAAGGCTTCCCCTGTGGAGCGGAGCGCAGCTGTGACAGGCAGTAGGAGAGACTCACATTCATTCTAGTGTTCCCTTTAGCCACCCTCTCTGCCAGGCAATGTGGAGGACACAGAGATCAGTGCAACCTCCAGCCTAAAGAAACCCTTCACTGAATGTGAGAGACTGCACGTAAGCAGAAGGTGCGCAGAGGAGCCCGGATCTAACCTGCTCGCGTGGGTAGTTACCACGAGAGTGGGACGAGGTGTTTCCTTGTGATACTCTTCATGCTGCCTGCCAGGTGACCTTTGTAAATTGCAAACCTGGTCATATTATTTCCTTCTTCTAGTTCTTGTTTTATAAAGATAATTCAAAAATGTTTGTATCTCCTCCAAATTTATGTTAAACTCTTAGTCCCCATTTTGACCGTATTTGGAAGTGAGACCTGTGGAAGACGATAAAGTGGCGGAGCCCCTGAGGTGGGGTTGGTGTCCGCCTGGGAAGAGACCTAAGTGCTCACTCCGCTCTCTTCTCCTCTCTCTTTCCCTCTCCATTATGCTTGGACACAAGAAGGTAGTTCTTTGTCAGTGAGCGCGAGAGGGCCCTCTGCAGGTCCCAACTATACTTGCCGCTTGATTCAAACGTTCGGGCTCCAGAACTGTGAGAAATAAATTTCTATTATTTATTATCCACACAGGTTTTGATATTTCTTAGAGCATCACAAGCTGACTAAGATAATAATTTAAAGGAAGGACACCTATCAATGAGGATCTACAATGTACCAAGCTCTGTTTAAGTGTTGTTTTTACACACACACACACACACACACACACACACACACACACACACAAAATAATTGGATCATCAGGTGCCTACTGCCTATAGGAAAGACCTCCATTTTCTTGGCAAACCGAGGCACCCCAGGGTGCATCCTAACCTTTGTCTTCCAGTTTCATTTCCAGCCATGCCCTCCTGAACTCCAGCTGTGTCAGCTGTCCCAAGAAGCTTTGCTGCTGTTCAGGCATCGATCTTGCCCTCAGGACTGCTGCTGTCTTCCTTTCAGGCTCGGTGGACTGGTCACCTCCTCCCAGAAGCTCCCCTTGCCCCCTAGGACAGAATTCCCAGTCCTGCCCTCCGGGCCTTTGCTTATGCTGCTCTGGAGGCCTGAATGCTCTTCCTCTGGTGGTCACCTACTTATCTTTCATAGCCTTTGCTGACTCACCGGAAAGAGCTGAACCTGTCCTCCTTGACACGTCTAACTGCTCAGTTCTCTTCTATTCTGGATACTTCACTTGAGCCCTTGAAGGCAGTGGCTGGGATTGCACCTCTGAATGCTCTGCCCTGGGAAAATGCTTGAGCAATGAAAGGATGGATGAATCCATCCTATCACATTGCAATTAAGCTGCCTGTGTTATTTGCATGCACTATTTATCACCAACCCTTTAAAGGAGGGGTTTATCCTTCTTACCCTTTTTGTCTCATCCTTTTCCATCTTTATTCTCTTCAGCATGGCTACCACACTAAGTAGCAGGCAATGTGTGTTAGGTGGGGGAATCAAGACTCCAAAAACTGTGTTGGTTGCATTTCATTTATGTTTAAACTTTCACTTTAGTGGAGTGTCGCAATTAAGTCTATGGTGGAGTCAAAAGAACACCTTCAAAGAAGTCCTAAGCTCTGGGCTTTGAATCCAGAATCTTTACCACAACCTTGGTCAACTACTTACTCAATTTGCATCTATTTTCTTGGAATGATTTGTCAGCTACGCTAATAATATCTAACACACAGGGTAGTTTTGAAGATTAAATAAGACTTAAAATGCTTGGCGCTTGAAGGTGCTCAACCAATATTAATTTCCTTTCCCTGAGCTAGTGTCATAATATGACTTCAATTTGATTAGTTCCTATAAAATAAAATTGAGTACGTCTTTGAGTCTTACAGACACAGACCGAGTTATGTCCTTTAGGCAGCTGGATATTAAATGGTGCCCTTGAAACCTGACACTGGGCTCTGCCAGGAAGATATTAGCCTCCTCCTAACTCATGCTATTTTGGGATTTGATGGCTTTGGAAAGGAGATAACAGCTGACTTTTATGCAGATCGAGAATTGCTGTGCGCTCTGCAAGAAAATGCCAAAACCTCAACTTATGCCATTTGGAAAGAACTCAGCACACTCTGAACTTGGGCATTCAAAAGCTATTATTTTTATGCCAACATGAAAGTTTATTCAGGAAGTTGCAAAAGAAAAAAAAAGTCTCATAGCAGTGAACTCCAAGGGAATTGGAAAGTCCTTAGTCTTGCTGCTTGTCTGTGTTCAACAGTTGACGATGTAAAACAGGGTCTATTTATCAGAAGTATCTCTGTAGACACAAATAACTTCAAATTTCCCATGACTCTGAGCAGCAAAGATTAATCCTGTATCTGTGCTCTAGTTGACTGCAAAGGTGGTTCTGCGCCATGTCATTTTCACTCAGGAATTCAGGCCATGGAGCTTCCCTGAGGTGTGATGCTGTCACTATAGCATAGGTTATAGGTCACGGCCGTTCATGTACTTCTGCTCAGTAGTGACATATGTCACATCTGCACATGGTTGTCCAAGCAAGCCATATGACATTACCAACTTCACGCAATGAGGAGGTAAAATCACACTGTCAACTCTCCAAAAAAGAGCACGAGAAATATCAGTTTAGCACAACAGAAAAGAGGGAGTAGGTTCAAGAGCTGTGGGGGAATTAACAGAAAGGGTACTGATGGGATGTAGGATAAAAATGAAAGGGAAAGTCCAGGGTGATGCTTTGGTTTTGGGCTTCACATTTGACTATGGGTCAATTTGATTCAATATTTGATTGACTATGGGTCACTGATTCCTGGGACCAGAAAAAAAAAAACAAAAACAAAAGCAAAAACAAAACAAACAGGGGCTGAGGATTTAGCTCAGTGGCACAGCTCCTGCCTGTCAAACGCAAGGTCATGAGTACCAGAAAAAAAAACAAAAACAAAAACAGAAACACATTTGACTATGGGGCAAAGATGGTGGCATTCACTGAAAAATATGTGCTCAGTTTGTGGCATGTACATTTGTTCTGCTGGGAGAAGAATTAAATAGGCAGTTGATTAAATGGGTCTGGAGTTTAGGAGAAAGACACAAAGTGGACATAAAGATTGCCCATCATCAACTCAGAAGTGGTGGTTGAAGCTAAAGGAAATTGGGTAGAGTAAAACAGAATAAAAAAGATGTGACAGTATTATATGCTGGTAAGGATGTTAAGCAACTGGTCTGTTTATGCAACTATGATAAAGTGGATATTGACACAGCTATTTTTAAAAATAATTTTCAGTTACCTTATAAAGATATGCAAACCCTCTTATCCAGAAATACTAGTTCTGGATCTATATCCTAGAAAAATTCAGAGAAGACATATGAAAGGGTCTCACAGCAGCATGTCTATATTAGCAAAAAATGGGAAATAACCCAGATACCCATCAGCAAGAGAAAGACTAAATGAACTGTGGAGCATTCTTGCAATGGAATGATGCAGTAATAAAAAATAATGAAGGAGGGCTTCAGAAACAGCATGGATGAGCCTCAAGAACATAATGTGAAGGGGAAAAAGAGTCACAGAAGAGAACATCCAGTATGATGCATTTTATAGAAAGCTCAAATGCTTATAAAACTAAACACATGTGGTTACACTGAAAAAATAAGTGTGGAAATGATAAACACACAAATCAGAACAGTGGTTGTCTTTGTAGAGGAAGGGTATGGGTAGGATCCCAATAGTGCACCCAGGGGGTTTCAAAAATAATTACCACAATGTTTATGTTCAGCAGGCTGGGAGGAAAATGGTCTAATCTAAGTTGTACTTATTTCCTTTTTTGCATCTATATCATAAAGGTTCTTTGCTTTGACTCAATACTTTTTAATATTTTATTTTTAAAAGTATTAATCTAAAATGTAAAAGCAAACAAAATAAAATAAAGGAGTCTTGGACACGGGCCACAATGAATTTTGAAGAATTTTATGATCAAGGATACTTTAATGGAAACACATTTAATGGCCAGAGACAGCCAGGAGAGAATAAAGCCATGGAAGTTAGAAGAAAGGTAATAATCATGGCTATCATGTATGAAATACTTTCTGTGTGCCAGGCATTTGTCTAAGCATATTATGAATATATTTCACTTCACCTTTTATCAATATTATGAGGTAGATATTATTATGTTCTACTAACATATGAAAAAATGAAACTAAAGGAGCCAAGTCATTAGTGTAAGGTCCTACATTTATGTAAGACCTATGTAAGTGGTAGAATTTTAGATTAGAACAAAGTCTACTTTGACCACAATTTGTGCTTTTAACCACATTTTATGTTCTCCCTCCTCCAAATGTATGAGAATCTTGAAGAGGAGGAAATAGTGGACAATATTAAATGTTGCCCAGAAATAAGATGGAGCAGAAGAGCTTCCATCGGATTTTAGAATGACGAGTTACCTATCAATTCTGTCTATATGGCCAGCAGTGACAGTGGAATTAGGGAAATTCAAATTGGATTACATGAAAGTATGAATTAGAAGTGAAGAGATAAAAATGGAGGATATATCATAAAAGAGAAGAATAACCCTAGGCAAAGGCCATCTTACACTGACGATAACTAGAGATTTGGCTAAATAGGAAACTTGTAAAGCAGGCCACAGAATCAGAGACCTGACTTTAGTAAGGAGAGCGAGAGATAAGGACATCCTAGAAAGAGGGTCAGGGAATAAAAGAACACAGTAGAGTATTTGTTCCTTCAGCCATGACAAAAACAAGCAATGAACTTAGCCTCTCCCTAAACAAACAAGACAGTTATGTAAAGAACTGTTTTCCAAACTTGGATGGCATTCCAGGACTGTGATCCCTGAAGTAAAAGTAAACAAACAAGGTGAGCCCTACCATTGCTGTAGCAGTCAGCCTGAAGACAACTTCTGGACTGTGGCTCATGAAAGGAGAACCTCAAAGGAGACTTCAAGACAAGATCAGCAAGAAGGAAGGAAGTAGCAGGAACTTTATGGCAGAGATGAAGAAAGAAGGGAGCAATGCAGTAGATCTTCAGAAATCTGTACCCTTAAATACCAAGTAAAAATATTATATATTTGTAGAATGAAACTGCAGAAGGCCAGGCAAAGGATGACCAGGAGTCAAGATCAGACCATTCCTAGAGCTAACAGAAGGCAGGACAACTTTCAAGCCCCAACAAAGTCAAATAGGAAAGGCCCTGTTACCAGCTGGGTTATACAGCAGAAATGCCAGAGGATTATGTCTTAGTTATGGACTGAAGCATCTCTATGATATTGCCTATTTTAGATGTACTCCGGAGATGCTTAAAAGCAGGTCTTTATGTAGGTTAGCTTTCTATCACTGTGGCAGATGTCTGAGAGGAAAGGTTTATTTTGGCCCATGGTTTCAGAGGTTTCAGTCCATGGTCTGCTGGCTCCATTGCTTCCAGTCCTGTAGTGAGGTAGAAACATCATGGTGGAAGGATGTGGCAGAAGAAACAGCTCAGTTCCTGGCACAAAGGAAGAAGGGACAGAGGGAAGGAGAGAGGGAGGAAGGGAGGGAGGGTGGGAGAAACAGAGAGGGATTGTGGCCTGGAGCTGGGTATATTTATGTAGTCATGGGGTGTCTTCAAGTTTCAAGAATGTGTTCCCAGTTTCCCCCGGGTCACGCATCTGGTTGGCTCTATGATACTGTGCTTGAAGGGGGGAAGATAACAATGACAGGGGAGGAGAGGGGCAGAGGCAGAGACAAGGAGATGGAGGAGAGGAAGGAGAGAGAAAACAGATGTCCATAAAAATATACCCTTCAAAGTTATGCCACTAATGACCTCCTTCCTCCAACTAGGTCCCACCTCAGAGTTTCCATCAATTCCTAATAGCACCATGGACTAGAGACCAGACTTTCAGCACATGAGCTTTGGGGGAAATTTAAGATCTAAACTGTAACAGTAAGGAATGAAATGGGACCACAATTAAGCCAACTACCTGAGAAAATTAAGTCCAATATTCTTTCAAGGAAAACAACAAACTCTAGAACATCAATGACATAATAGTCAAAATGTTCAGATCCAATAAAATATTGCAAAACATAAGCAGGCATAAAATAATGATTTTGGGCCAGAATGAAAACAAACACTGATCCACCAATAGAAATAGACCCAGAAATGACTTGATGATTTTGAACTAACAGACAAGGACATTAAAATAGTTATTACTGTATAACTCTGTGCAGATATTGAAAGAAAAATACAGAATAAGGAGAGAAATGGATATATAAGACTGACATTGGATTTCAAAAGTTAAAAATAAACAATATCTGAAATGTGAATTTTATTGGAAAAGGTTAATCACAGATTACACCCAATAGAGGAAAAATGTGAACTTGAATACAAGTGAGCTTGATGACATAGCAAGAGAAGGGACTTAATGTTGACATCTTTGTTGAAATGTGCATTTAACAGATGTTGCTTTTGGCACTTCTCTTTACTTTAAAGGAAAAAGATTTGGGTTCTAGTTTTAGTTCTGCTGACCTTACAAACTTGGATAAGCATTTCACTGCTCAACCTCACTTTTCACATTTAAATAATGAGAGTGATAAGAATTAATACAAAGGATTATTTTCAAAGTTAAATGGTAGAACGTCAAGAACTGTTGCATGTTAAGTTGGTCCCACAGTTGTCAAGAGGTGTCTAGAAAAGCTGAAGAACCTGAACATACTATTTCAGAAAGATTTCATATAGTTGGTTTTGGGGTCTGTGTTCAATAAATAATCTTGGAAAATCAGAATGCACTGCGAGAAAGCAGAGTGAGGCCCACTTCTTTTCTCTCCCTCTTTCTGTCTTCTAGAGCCATCTATACATATTTGGTTTAAGTAATCAGGTACAATGAATTTGTCAGTTTTACTCTGTTGACATCTGTCTTCATCACTGCAAGCTCCAGATATCTTACCTGCAAATTGGCACAAATATCACTTAGGCCGAGAGAATACGCCTGGACCAGAAAGGGGATTTAAGAATGAGTGAAAACTCCATTTGGTGATGTCATCCAGAAATATTTTGGGTGCACTAAATAGCAATACCTGGCCAGGAGCTACTTCTAGATTTTATGGCAAGTATCAAGTCTCTCAGCTTGCAACTAGCAATAAAATAAGGCAAAATAAACTAAAACCACTGCTTTGGTTCTTTTCTCATTCAAAGTGGAAAACTTAAGAGATTATGATAACAACTAGCATAGCATAAATGTGTATGCTCTGGTTTGGATATGGGTGGAATATGTCCTTCAGCTGTTCATATGTTGGAACCTTGGTCCCTAGTGTGATGACATTGAGAAGTGGTAGAACTTTTAGGACTTGGGTTCCAGAGGAACGTGGTAGACAATGGGGTGGCACTCTCAGGAGGCATTAATGTATTCTCACAGGACTCTGATTAGCTCTTGTGAGAGTGAGTTGCTAAAAAAAGAGAAAACCTAATACCTAAGTCTTTTTGACTTCCTGCTCACTACATGATCTCTACCATATATGAATTCTTGCCATTAGGATGTCATTTGCCACAAGGCTCTCATAAATGACCAAACAAAGGGACCACTTGAACTTTTAGCCTCCAAAACTTTGAGTCAAGTAAACCTCTTTTACTCACAACTTCTCATTTTCTGGTAATTTGTTATAACAACAGAAAATGGTCTTTCTTTATGAAAATAATCATTCATTGTCTCATCTGATCCTCTGGCAAGGGTGTGGAGTAGCTATGATAGGTATTTTTGCCCTATTATATAGCTGAGGGAACACATATTCAAGTCCACAAAGGTTAATAAACTACCCAAGGTTACCAGCAAAAGTTCTGTAGGCAACACAGCACTTAAATCTTAGTCTCCTAATTCTAAATCTTCATTGAAAGACCAAGGGCATTTCTCTTCCGTGTCTTTGTTTACATTGTCCCCTCTGTCTGCTGCATTATCAAAAGAAGGAATGAGGTAATAAGCTCGCCATTGGTGGAGGGCAGTAAGGAGACGGTTAAGTACTTGGCAGGGATAATGTAGATGAGATTCAAATATTGAGTAGAATATTGGACTTGACAGCCCTCCAGTCTCTTTCAAATCTGTGATTCAGAATCATTAACCTGAAAGTACTAAAGCTGGCACATAATCCTAAACATGGAAGCTGGGCTGGGACAGCAGAGGAGTGTACAGACTCTGAACCAGAGGTGACATTTCAGTTGACAGAATCCCAAGCATCATGGCCAGAGAAGGTCTTGGCTGGGCTTGCTGTCAGCTGTTCAATACCCACCTCATCTCTCCACTCATGCCAGTTAGAACAGCACTAGCCCTTGGATAAAGCACCTCACGGTCCCTTCTGGTTCCAAGAATGTAGAAAAAGGTACATCTGGGTGGCTCCTAGCTCTGGAGCAGGTTCTAGGAAGGGCTTTTCAGAGGTCAGCTGGGCTGCAGCATCTTCTGATACCAAAGAGCAGGGTAACTGACCTGAAAGTTTAACAGGGCAACTTAGCTGGACTCTGGCTAGCACACAAGGAAAACAATTCACTTCAAAGCTTAATCAGTGAAAAAAATACCAGCGTGATCAATCAAGAGTGAGCCAGGGCCAAACCACCTCTTGCTACTGCTTTTTGGAGCACAGATTGACCCTACTTCTGAGATTCATAGCTTCAAGTTGAAGATCTGGTTCTGTCTGTTTTGTGTGGTGACTTGGCCAGTTAATCATCTTTTTCTCTTGTTTCTTTGTCTGCAGTTGAGGAATTACCCATGCCCTCCACTCAGTAAAGTAAATGAAGCGATAGATGTGTACACATCCATGTCACAGAGCAGGGGTTCTACAAATCCTAACTTTCTCCCACTTCTCACTTAGTAGTAGAATTCCAATAATGGAAAAGCAACATCTTATGCAAATGGTCCATTAAAAATGACAAGAAAAAGTTAAGAAAATGGTCTAGTGTTTTTCTTACATGATTTGAGTGAGGATCAGTGGCTAACATTTATCATTCACCATTTAGTGCAATTTGAAACAAACAAACAAACCAAAAATAAAAGGAAATCTGGGGTTATTAATGTGGCTCAAGGGGTCACTCTGCCCAAAGCCAAACCACTCACTCTGCACAGCTTTGCCCTACATGTGGCTGCCCCCCCACCCTGGGGGCTCCTCCCCTGCCCTGTACTCCCTGTCAACATGACTGATGAATTCAATATCCCCCTCTCTCTAGCTGACAGCACAGCGAGCTGACTCCAATCAGCAGGACCTCCTCGTCGCCTGCCGCAGGCCTCCCCAATCACAGGCAGAGGCTGCTGTGGACAGACAGACGGTCTGCAGAGGCTGGTAAGTAAGAACTCCCTGAGAGCCTCTGCCAAGGGCTGATTTGATGAGGCCACCCCTGCCTGTCAGCCGCGGGTGGGATTCATCAGGACCTTGCCCCACGCCTCCTTCACCCCCAAGAATGCCAGAAAGGATTTTTCTTTCAACCTGACTGCTCTGAGGGCATAGTAAGTCTGCTGGATTACGACTCACCAGTCTGTCACAGCCCTTTATTCCAGAAGCCTTTAGGCCCCAAATGAGATTAGGAACGTTTTCTTGGGACAGATCTTCCCTCGTTTATGGATTCATTCCATAAATGTTTACTCAGCCCACTGTCAAACTATGAAGGTGACCCAAGGACAGGTTTTTGGTGAGCCTCACCGTAAAGAAAGCCCATTCCATGAAATGAAATCCAGAAATTATCGAATATACGAGGCAGGAATTTTACAGGCATCACCTGGTTGATTATCATATGCAGAGCTGCTGTCTTCACCTTATAAATGAGAAAACTGAGGCAAATGGGGGCTTAGTGATTGACTCAAGATCTATAGCTAGAAAATCACAGAAACGGGATTCAAACCTGTCTGGCACCAAATGCCACGTCATAATGATTTTTACTGCATTTCCTGCTTCCATACCTTTAAAAAAAAGTTTTAGATAGAAAAAAGGAAGACTAAGCTGCTTGGGGAAGCACTATGAAAACTATAAAGGCCTCTGCTGTAAGAAAATAGTGTTCTTTTTCAGAATCTGGAGTTGCATCGGGTTAACTCGGTGGACAATGAAGCATTTGGTGGTTGACCTCTTTGCAAGTTCAGGAGGCCTCTCAAATTTCAGGCATCAAGGACACCTGGGAGCGCTGGGATTCTGAACTGTTTCCGTATGTGTGTCTCCCTGGCCGTGGCTCCCGAGTGTGGCTGGAACTTTGGTGCACTCTTCTGCCACATGGTGAGATGAGGTCGCCCCGACTCTGGCCTGGGGTTTTAATCTAAATAACCATGGGAATGGGCTACATTCAACCTGGTGAAAGTGTTTATTTCTTATATCTATTTGAAGTAAACTTCCTTTCCAAAGTCCTCCCACTAAAAGTTTAGGGAGGAAAAGAAGACTTTTCTATGCTCAGGGAAATTTCCCTTGCATTTCTTAGCTCTTTGCTGTAGGAGTTGAGTTTTTCAGATCCACAGCCAAGGGGGTGGAGCATTAGGAGACAGAATGGAGCAAAGCAGCAAGAAATAGTGAGTAGGGTGCTAGTCTGGTCTGAGGCAATTTGAGTGCATCTTTCCACATCTCCATTTCCACTTCTCCAGCTATAGAATGGAGGCGATAATACCTTTACATCTTGCAGAGTTATTGTGCAAATCAAATGTAGTAATGATTTTACACATCCCCTTCTTTTATTCTTAAGTAACTGCTAGAAACTTGAGAAACAGTGATGACCGAGACAGTCATGGCCTATGTTCAGGACGCTTGCAGCTGAGTGGAAGAGAGAGACATATGACTCAATCTTGACAGGAACCACTGTTTAGAGAAATGTTATGAGAAGTGTTAAGAGACAGCTGTGCAGGTTTCTGTAGGGCTTGTGTCTGAAGAGGGTGAGACTTGAAGGGCATCAAGGGGATGGAACACAGAGGGAAGGCAGGGCATCCTCCTTACGTAAACCAGCGCACATAAAATTGTAAAGGAGTTTGGCATAACCTAAGTGTGCAGAAAAGCTCACTGTGTAAGCCAGAGACAAATCCAGCTTGAGCTCAGAAAGCTCATTTAAGAGTGCCTTCTGCCCCTTCTGGGTATTTTTTCCAGAAGAATTAAAAACATGATACCATAGCCATACGTGTGCACCCATGTTTACAGCAGCACAGTTTTTGTCAAAGCTAAGTCTTGGAAACAACTCAAATGCCCATCAACCAAGGAATGGATAAAAAAGATGTGGTATATTTATATAATGGAGTATTACTCAGCTATAAAGAAGGATAAACTTGAAGCTTTTAATAGGTAAATGGATGCAACTAGAGACCATACTCATAAGTGAAATAAATCAGACTCACATGTATAAACATCATATTGTCTCCCTAGTGTAAGAACCCGAAAGAGTAAATAAGATCCAAAACTACAATAGATATTGTGAAAGGAAAAGAAACTGCCCAAAGGAAAAGAACAGCTGGGATGGGCGAAAGGAGAAAAGAAGGAATGGAAAAGAAAAAAATATATATACACACAAGATAGCTAAGATAGTTATACCACTAATTTCTTTTAGTTCACTGAAGGGAATGGTTTGTGCTTATATTGTTCAATCAATCTTGCATGCCTACATCTTGTAATCTGAGCAACTACTTTGAAGATAACAATATGCAATATAATAACCATTGTTAATTTCCTATTACCTTGTTTTGAAATTCTGTATCATTGTTTTTATTGTTATTTTCCTCTTTAAAATAAAATTTTAAAAAAAGAATGCCTTCTGCTACTCCCTGAAGTGTCTCCTTTGGGCAGAACTTATACGGTCATCTCACTAATGTGGCTTGTGTGTAGTGAGCAGACAGGGAAGGTAGGCTGAATAAGCAGATGGAACAGACAAGGCTGTAGGCCATCTAAGGAGTTTGGTCTTTATTCCAGGAGTCCAACAGCAGTAGCCACAAATTGAAGGGGTGGTAAGAAATAATACTGGTAAACAGTTATTCAGGACTTCTATGAGCCTTCCTTCTGACATAAGCTTTGGAAGAGGTAGATACTATAGCTATCACCATTTTACAATGGTTGAAACTGAACCTCATATATGGCAAGGGACTTGTCTGGGGCTACATGGATGGTTAGTGGCAAATTGCTAACTTGAAGTCAGGCCTTATTGCAAAGTCTAGGTACTCAGCCACTCTGACACTGCCTCCCAGAGTGAAGCGCTTTGCTATCAATGTATTGTCTTCAAGGGCTTTCTGAATACTTAGCTGATTTTCATACTTGCTTATTGGATGGAGTGAACTGAAATCTTCATAACACTGTTTTTCTTTTTTATGATATAAAAATTATATTGATATAAAATTTCAGTGTCCATAAAGTTTTATTAGAACAGTGATATTCACTCATTTACATACATTTACATTTGCTTCTGTGCTACCATGGCAGGATGTAGTAGTTAGCAGGATGCGTCTCAAGCAAAGCCTAAAATATTTACTGTCTGGCCTTTTACAGAAGTTTGCTGAGCCCTATTTCTAACAGGTTGTCAGAAGGTATACTGATGAATTTTATAAAATCAATAACTGTTTTATATAACTATTTTACTAAGTAGTTAATGAGTCAGAAAAATCACTTGAAATATCTTATTGAAGTGAAATGATACCACAGCCTGTAATAATATGTAATTATTTTGAATTATTGTATGACATGGTCTCCAAATATACAAGTGCTTGAATATTTTCTTCTGTGATACTTGTTTTTTTAAACTCTTACCATTTTCTCAAGGCACTAAAATCTGAGCCAAGATGTATTTCAACTACTATTTAGGTGTGACCTGAAAATTAATTTTGTTTACTCCCTAGCCATTTCTGGTGTACCAGTTCCAGCAGTTACCTGAATGTGCTACTGCTTAAGTGCCTACCAACTAGGGCAGTGTTTCCCACTAATGTGTCTCAGAAAGACCTCCAAAGCACCTTCCAGACTGGGCTTTCCCTGGACTTTGACTACTTAATAAAAGAGGGCTCCACATACACACATCATGCATTTGTTCCCACAGCTCAGAAGCCTTTCCACCACCTTTCTCAAAGTGTCCGAAACAACAGGTTTGCTTCTGGGTCTTTATAGATCACCAACTTTGAAATATATAAGTAGAGTTTTAGAAGAGAATAAAGAACTTAAAACCTCCTCTTCCCGTCATCACATGAATGAGAATAGCGCAGTGCACAGCATCTGGCTAAGTAGTCTGGCTGGCCTGGAACTTGGGATCCTCCTAGCTTAGCCTCTCAAGTAGCTGGGAGGACAGGTATGCGCCACCATGCCTAGCTTTTTTTTTTTTTTTTTAAAAGACATGGTCTCACTGTATAACCCAGGCTATTCTTGAACTCATGACCATCCTCCTATCTCAGCCTCCCAAGTGCTGAGGTTACTGGCGTGTGCTACTATGGCCGGCTCCATGCCCGGCTTTACTAGGATTTCTTGAAAAAGATACCACTCAGAAAATAATTTTACTCAAAATGCTATATGTGTTTAAGTTTTAAAATCTTATTGGCTGATAGACAACTGCTACATATTCTTATCACCATCCTGTTTCTCAATTTGCAAAAGAAAGCACACACCAAAAAGTGTTCCTTTAGGGACTCCACAAAATTTAAAGTGGGAAAAATCTGCTTCCAGTTAGAAAACAAAACTTATCTTTCAGTGAAGAGTAAATTTTGATGAAATCAGTTGAGCGGAGCGGTGTCCTTTTATGTACATTGTCTTCTTCCATGAAAATTATGGAGCTAAAGGGCCAAGGACTTAGCTCAGTGGTGCAACTCCTGCCTGGCAAGCATGAGGTTCTGAGTTTGATTTCCAGTAGCCTGCCCCTCAAACAAAACCACGGAGCTTAAATCTGGGCCCCTCAGGACCTTTCTCTTCAGGTATGGTAGCCTCTGGGAGAAGCTGTGGGCCATTCCACATGCCACCTACACCCACTCCTGGAACTTGACCAGCTTTGTGTTCACCTACAAGGGTCTCTGTGCCCTGCAGCCCCACATGCAAAGCCAGACCCACCAGGTGCTCTGGGTCCTGGCTGCCTGCCTTGGAGGCATGCTGCCGTTCAGAGATCAACAGCCAGCCTAACATGTACCTGACATCACTTGTCCTGTTTGCCCTGTACTGCATGGGTGTGAAGAAGGGCCGCACCGTTGAGCCTAGGTGGGACCTGTTCCCTTTGCACACTGGGATGATCTGGGGAATTGTGCCGTGGCCCTTGGAATACCACTGGCACACACTGCAGCCCGCCGTGACCCACCTTTATGAGGACAGCAACATGTGGCACGACATCTCAGATGTACTCATCTACAGCAAGAGCCATCCTTCCACGTAACACAGGCCTGAGGTGCCCCTGGGCAAGGTCCAGCTGTGGGTCAAAGTCTGGCTCCACCTGTAAATGCTCTGTGGTGGATTAACTGCTGGTCAACTTGTGACACCCAGCTGAACTGAATCAGCATGGTGCTGGGTGTGGGAGGCCCACCTGAGGATTGTTGCCAACAATATAACAGGAGAACTGGAGGGGAAGATGGTGGGCTGTTGATTCTTCTGGAGAAGTGTGTCACGCTGGTTTTTTTGATATGAACTTGGTTATTTTCATCATTGGAGGAGCTTGGATCCAGAGCTCCCCTGAAAAGTACCACAGCTATCCTCAGTGACAGCAAGGATCCAAACACTGTCTTTCTATACAAACGTAGGACTGGGTATTAGGAGGAACATCAGTATCAGAGGGGTAACATCCACTGTGGCATCAGGATTCAAGATCCAGGCCCTGGTTTGCCAGCTTTGACCTGAGCCAGACACATCCCTTCTCATGGTCCGGTTCAACTTTCCAACAGGAACAAACCTCACCGGGCTGTGTCCAGCAGCACGCCAAATGTGAAAAGCCTCTATAAGCTCAAAAATGCAGCGGTGATAGCAACAACCAAAAGAGTGGCAAATGTTCGTTAAGAATTTCCTTCTTGGCTGGGGATGGAGCTCAGCAGAAGAGCGCATGCTCAGCATGCACAAAGCCCTGGGTTCAATCCCTGCCAGCAGAACAGCAAATGAGCAAATAAGCCAACCAATGGAAACAAGCAAAATCCCCCAGTAAAACCCAAACCAAAAATCTTCCACCTTCCTAAAGGGTAATGTTAGGTAATTTACAAAAGCTTTTCATTTACCCTTCAAAATGACCCCATAAGGTAGATTCTACTATCATCATTTAACACATATGTCAATTGAGTCGCAGAGAATTAAGTAATTTGTCCCAGGATACAGAGCTGCTATTCAGAGCTAGCCTAGTGGACCTCAGCCAAGGCGCTGAGCCATTATATGAATTATATAAGCAGTTTGCCCACTCCGAAGAGGGAAGTGAACCAAAACTGGTTCTGAACCATTTCTCCTAAGAGACTAAGAGCCCAGGCAAGATGGGTTTCAGAGAACATGTAGAGAGTGGAGAGGGACTAGGTTGTGGGAATCTGTCCAGGCAGAGAAAGGCTCATCCATAGGGCCATTTGAGGGATCTGTGATGACATCTAAATTTGTTAGGACACAAATGATGTATTTTATTGGGGAGACAGAACTTCCTCTAGCCCTGAATGGCATAGACTGCCATTCTGGTGAGTTGTCAAGTGGATTATATTCGGGTGATTCAGCATGCCATATGCTTTCCCTCATCAATCAGTCACCACCCCAGCCAAGACTCAAGGAAAGTGATGATTGTCATAGTTTGAGAATGAATTTACTATCCTCTCCAGCACTCAGGAGGATAAGGCAGGAAGATTCCTGGGAGTCAAGGCCAATCTGGGTTGCACAGTGAGTTCAAGGCCAGCTTAGACTACACAGCGAGACCCTGCTTCACTACCCCCAACCCCCTCCAAAAGAATTGATTACTGATCAACAACTACTGCATAGTCTTTATGCAGGTTATTCCAGTAAACTTTCAAATCCAATGTTAATATTAATTTTACCGACAAGGAAACAGTACAGAGATGAAACCATAATCTCTAGGTTTCATAGCTGATAGGTGAATTTGAGCCCAGGTTGCCGGGACTACAGAGTTTGTGCTGTCAGTGCCTGGTCATGGTCACCTCCATGGGCAGATTAGAGTTAACACATCTTTTGAAAATGGAACTGAATTATATTTACTTTTATCATAGAAGGGAGCTGGTAGTGTACAAGGAGTTGAACTTGTAAGCGCCAGACCACATTTTGGCTCTCTCAGTGTGACTCTGACGAAGTCAGTTTGTCACTCTTGGACCTCGGTTTCCCTATCTGTAAATTGAGACTCCTAGCACAATGCCCTTGCCCACTAACTGTAACAAGATTAGCTGGGAGAATGTATGTTAAGTCCCTAATACACTGCCTGGCAGGCAGTAAGGCCTCAGTAAAAGGGAGGAAGTATTGATTAAGAAAATTATTGATTGAGAAGAGGAGCATAAGACCAAGTGAGGGAACCTCTCTTGTCTGACTGTCTGGGCTGGGATGCCAGGGTTCCCCTACCTTCAGGCACAAATAAAAGGCTACTCTTCTTGGGTCTTGGGGCTCATTTAAGGCTGAAATTTAAACCAGTGGCTCTCCTGGTTCCTGGTCCTCAGGCCTGGACTAGAACTGATGATTTGCTTTGGTCTTCAGCTTGCTGACTGCAGATCTTGCAAGTTCTCAGTTTTCATAATCAGGAGTCAATTCCTTGTAGCAAGTTCTCTCTCTCTCTCTCTCTCTCTCTCTCTCTCTCTCTCTCTCTCTCTCTCTTTGCATCTGTCTCTCCTCCCTCCCTATATCTGCCTATTTCTATCTCTGTCGATACATGCATATATGAATACGACTAAAAAACACCATGAATGTTTATATTAAAATTTATTACAGAAAAAGATACATTGCCATTATTTCTCCTCAAAATACTCACTCTCATTTCAAATACTCTCACCATTCTTTTCACCTTCTGAAGCAGTTCTGGAAGTCCTTTCTCATGAACATCTTTAGTTGTGCTGCTATGGCTGCCTCAGTGTTCTGAATCAATTCAAGATGTTTCCCTCTGCAGAAGAATCCGAGGTCACCCCATTCAGATCTGGTCACTATGTTGGACAAGCATGCACTCTAGTGTTGTTAAGACCCTGCCTTTTGTTAGATGGCCCTCAGGAACGGCACTCACTGTATTCTAAATCACACCTTGTAAAGACACTCATAAAAGAATACTTCCAGAGCAAGAGTGATGGGATATATGTTTGAAGTGAAGTGGGAGTATTTTGAGGGGAATTAATGGCAATGTGTCTTTTGCTGTAATAAATTTTTAAAATTCAAACATTCACCATATATTTCAATAACACTTCATATCTATCTATCTATCTATCTATCTATCATCTGTCATCAACTTATCTACTCCCTTATAGGTTCTGTTTCTCTGGAGAACCTTGGTTGGAGCAGAGGGTAAGAAAGAAAATACCCTTGCTGAGCCTTATATGACAGGGGCTGACCCAGGTAATTTATATCCATTGCGTCTTTCATTCCTCAGAACAGTGCTGTGAAGGCATATGTAATTTTTAACTTATGGGGGAGAACTCTGAAACTTGGAAAGGTGAAACCACATTCCCAACGTCACACAACCAGAAAACAACAGTCAAGTTGTGTGTAGTCAGTTCTTTGAGGGCAGGAATATGGTATGATTATTTCATCTCTACCTTCCCACTTGTACTTCTTGTACCTGACCTAGTGTCTCACACATGGAAGTGAGCAGCGGGGCAAGGGCTGGGCTTGCATCATAACACGATCTTCTTAGGTCATGGGATTTCCCTGTAGGAAAGAACTTTGGGGGTCCACCGAACTCTACCCTCCTTCCCACTACCTTGTTTCTAGTCCAATTCCCTTTACCCTACTTCCTGTTGATTGTCACATGGCTATGTGTCTCCTAGGAATGGCAGGACATCCCTAAGTGTGCACCAGCAGGTGGGGAGCACACCTCTGCAGGAAACACTTCCCTAGCCCTCAGTCCCCTTTCCCTCCCCAATCCACCTGGGCCTGAGTTAGATCTTCACTTGGGTGGAAAAGGGAGGAGAGAGTGTGAGCTGAAGAACAGAGACAGAGAGAGAGAGAGAGACCCTGACAGGCTGTCTGGGCCCCTGGTGGTTCAACGATGGCTATAAATAGAAGGAATACGAAGCAGAATGTCTTTTTAATATGCACATGGAATTCATTTATTTAACGAAGAATTTTCCTGGAACAGAGAGCTTGCCATCAGAGCTGAGCTATTTTTTGAGTAGGATGTGAAGGAAAAACTCAAGAGGGTTATTTGCTGTTTGGATTTATGCTTCTAAAATATGTTGCAATAAAAAATAGAACTATAGGTGCAGAAATCCAATCAATGTTTGCCAAAGGTTGGAGGTAGGGGCAAGAGATTGGGTGCAAAGAGACATGAAGCAAATTTTTGGGAGGGTGGGGGCACTTTATATCTAGTTTGTTCGTGTTTACATGACTGCACACGTTTGCCAAAATTTGTGGGACTGTTCATCCAGAATGGATAAATCATACTGTATGTAAATTTTACCTTAACAAAACTGTCTTACAACCCACTCTTCACTATGTGCCCTTTGGAAGAGAAAGCGAGAGGTAGGGGAATGAATGCTTTCAAACACCTACTTGGGGTGAGATTCTCTGAATTTTCCTTACGAGATTAGTCTTATTTAATATCTGCAAAGCACAATGAGTTAGAGGTTGTTACATTTCACAGATGAAACACTTGAGGTTTGGTGCTTCTAAATTCACTCACTGGTGACTCTAAGGTCACATGTTGGCTCCTCCTGGGCCACATGTGGAGGATGCAGGATTCCCTAATGAGCTCCCTCCGTCTACCTGGATGTTCAGGGAGGTGAAGTCCAGAAGTGAAGCCTTGGGAGTAAATAGAACTGAGTTCTTGCTCCTTAAATAAAATACTGCCTGACAGCCCCATGTTTTCTCTCCAAAATGTTCCTCTATCCTGTATTTTTTGGCTGTTTAAGGCTGCATCTGGGAAAAGCTCTTAATAAGGTGCTAACGGTCTTTAACAGCTTTATTTAGTGTGCTTGGATCTCCCTTTTTATCAAGTGTGAGTAGCTTGGGGAGATTTGGAAATCTTAAAGAAGGTGGGGTGCTCTGCGGGACCTGCCATCTTTCCCTTTCCCATGGCTGATGTCATTAATCAATCGAGATTTCCAATGAACCCTGGCCACCCTTGCTATCCCGCATAGCACAACCCTTGCTTGAGGTAGTAATTACAAACACGCTGGAGCTGGTACTCAGACCAGGAGCCTACTTGGAATTCTACCTGTGTTGCTCAGCCTGACCTAGGTGCATTTAAAATTGAGGGTGTGAAAAATAAAAAAAAAAAATTAAGGTGAAATCTTATCCATCTTACTCACTGAACTCTGAGAAGAGTTAATATCTGTATCTAGAGGCAAATGTAGAATGGACACAGATTAGACAATTATGTTTGGGTGTGGATATCAGCTCGGTAATACTTCTTCCATCTTATGCCCAGCGCTAATTGTCTTTATCCATAAGATGGAACAATATACTGGTAACAGTGGTGCATGCCTATAATTCCAGGACTCTGGGAGGCTAAGGCAGGATGAAGAAAAATTTCAGCCCAGCCTGGGTAATCTAGCCACTTAGTGAGACTTTGTCTCAAACAACAACAACATCAACAGCAATAAAAAGGAGCTGAGATGTAGCTCAGTGTGAAAGCCCTGGGTTCAATCGCTAGTATAGGGGAAAAAAAGAAAGAAAGAAAAGGAAAGAAATAATAATAACTATTCAAAGGGGTTGAGGCACAGCTTAGATCAAGTGAATGCATGGGAAACAGGAGCTCACTATAGCTGAGGCTCTGTGCTACAGATTTATATGTATTATATAGATAATAATTTGTTTGTGTCATACCATAAAGGGTAAAGTTGCAAAGTGAACTCAGGTCTGACTATAAACTCTAATACTGTTAATCACAAGCTTCACTGCACCCTGGTTTCAGGCCTGGGACAGACAGTACTTGGGATGGTGATTCCTTTACTGCATGGCTGAAAGGTCTGACCAGAAGTCAGGCTGGGGCTGGCTTACACGTGAGACTGGTGTGGGCAACTGAGGAACCAGAGAGTGCTGGGAGTGGCTGACACCTAAGAACCAGTCACATTTGAGGCCCTGTATTAAGGAAGGGCTTCCAGTGTGGAAACTGTTCCTTCAGATCCTGCTTATCTATATACAAATTAGAAAATTTAGAAATTAGGTACAAATTAGAAAAAAGTGCTTCCTCTGAACGGATGAATTATAAGAAGTTGTTTCCTCTAGAGGAACATAGCTTAGAAGAATCAGGATGAACAGTGTTTGGATGGTGTCTTAGATACTTTTCTCATTGCTGAGACAAAATGCCCGGCACCCAAAGTTAAAGGAGGAAAGGTTTATTTAGCTTAGTTTGTAAAAGTTTCAGTCCATAGTCAGCTGGCTTCAAAGCAGGGTGGCTGGCAGAGAAGAAACAGTTCATGGCAGGCAGAAGACAGAAAAGCAGTGAGGTAGCAAAGAAGCAGCAGGGAATGACAGCAGCTCTTTCTGTCCCTTATGTTCTATCCAGGCTACACACCCTTAGAGCAGTAGCACTCACACCTAGGCTAGACCTTCTTATTATCCACACCCAGAACAATGCCAAACCATTCAGGGGACTAATTTAGTAATCACACACCCTTGATCCCAGCATCACACACTGTAGATCCAGCTACTTTTGAAAAGCCCTACCTATGGCTGCATGAGGCTGTGGGGGGATATCTAGACACAGCCACAGCAGATAAAAAATTAGGGTCCTTCCTCCTGGTGGAGCAATGAATGTAGTGTGCACTGGATTTTGGCAAGCATGCTGCTCCTTGGCTGGTGAATTTATGCACTATCAGTACAGCAATAGAAGTGACCCTGGTCTTGATGGGAACATGAGTATAATCTCGAGGAATCTGATAAAAGGTGAATATGCAGAGAAGCAATTTTTCCTAGGTAGGTAACACCACTGGCCTGAGCCAGAATTAGAATCCAGCTCTGAATGACTCCAAAGCTAGTATAGTGATCATAAGAATCACTTGATAAAAATGCTGATTCGCAGGATATTTCCAGAGTAAGCTAGCTCAGCAAGTCTGGGGTGAGGACCGTAGGACATAGTGCTCTCCACCATGCTGTCAAGCTTTACAGAAGCTGTCTCTGTTAGCAGCCACGACCGCCATCTGGTTTCCAGGACTCTGAGTCCTTCAAGGGCAGGGCTGTGAGTGATCCAAGTCCACGTCCATAGCACTTAAAGCCAGGGTTGGCCCAGAACAGGAAAACAATCAACACAGAACCCATCTATCAAGTGAGTGACCTCATAGTCCATGTAAGCATTCTGACTTAATTCTGGCTTAGGTGGTATGCTTTTATCATGTCTGAAAATGTAACCGAAACGACGGGTATTCCTTGCTGCCTCCTCACTTCTTCCTGTTCTGTTAACTGCTGCCTTTCCTCAACTTGCCCCAAACAGCACAAGGCTTCTCATTCTGGAAGATCCTTCAGACTAAACTCTAGGCCTTGGCATGTTTCCCAATATCCATCTTATCAACTGTAGGATCTCAGCTCTGGGTCTAACTCCTTTCCATGATCGTGCACAGTTGGGCTTCATCTCTCCCAGTATAAAATGAAATGGTTTAACAGTACGATTTCTGAGGTCTTTTCCAACTCTGACATGCTAGAACTTTCTGGCTGAAATCTAGAATTTCTGGTGAATTCTGGAAGATGTGATGGGCTATTCTAGGCCTTTCTCTCGGCATCTTTCAGCCTGTTGATGGCAGCCCAGGCAGTGAACAGCTGCAGACTGGGACTTCCCTGAGGTCTGCTTTGCCGGTGGCTCTGCCTCGCTTGCTAGGCAGCTTCTAGCAGGCTCCGGGGCCCACGTGGGCAACTCAGTAGAGTCTGGCTTGCTGAAGGGTGCACTGGGTGGGAGTCCAGTTGGACGAGGCATGCGTGGGCAGCTCGGGAAAGCTGGGCAGTTCAAAGGAAAGGGCTGTATGGAGAGGTTTCCAAAGGCGCTCACCCTCCAGGCTTTGAATTCAAGCTCCATCGGAAAAACACAAGTGTCTGATTCCAAGGGAACAGCTTCTAGTAAGAATAATAAAAAGGGGCTTTGAAGGTTTCTTGGAAATCAGTTTCTATAAAACACTGTTTTGAGAATTTGAGTGCAAGTCAAGCAGAAACACGGACTGAAATTTTTCTCTTCATACTCATTCTTTTAAATTATTTTATTTAAAAATATATCAAAATAATGTTTACATTTGGTTAAGTAATACAAACAGCATAGAAAAGTATAAAATAAAAGATATGCCCCTCTCTCCCTCACTTCTCATCCCCAGTGACACGAGAAAGAATTGCTTTGTGTGTGTCTGAGGGTGATCACTGTGTGAGTTTTGCAAATGAAAACACATTCCTCATGCTGGTAGCATGCACTTTACCTAGAATTTACCATCTTAACTCTAAATATTCAGTTCGGTGACATTGAATATACTGACTGCTGTGCAGCCTTCGCCACCTTCCCTGTAGGGAATAGTTTCATCTTCCCCTGCTGACACTTTACCTGTTAGATGTTAACTGTTCACAGTCCCTGGCCACTATCATTCTAATTTCTCTCTGTGTGAATGTGATTTGTCTAGGAACTGGGTAACATGGACTCATACATTTGTCCCCTGGTGACCGGCTTGTTTCAAATAAGATGAACAACTTTTTCTTGATTATTTTTTATTTCAGGTAGCTATTACTGTAATTCTATGTGCTTACAAGGTATTATTTAATCTCTCAAACTGAAACAGTATTTATTGAGTCCTTGATGAAAGATTAGCAGAATCGCCCCACTTCTACCTCCCCTTCACACTCTCCATCTCTGTGCTATTTATTATTTTTAAGTTTTCAAGTAGGTGTTCCTCTCTACTGCACTCCAGACCCCCAAGCTCAGCTGCCTGCTCCTTCTCTGTCCGGACTTGGGGTCTGACAGACAGCTCAGACCTAAAGCACTCCGAAAAATGTCCCAGTCTCCCAGCCCACTGCCCCTTTGTCTTTTCCAATCTACTCCCCACAGTGTTCCCCTCAGGAAAAGTCACCTTCAGCCTTGGACTTGTTTGTTCCCGATCTTGTAATGAACTCTGCCCTTTCACACCTCACACTGGAGCTGGAGGAAACGCCTTTCCTTTCCTTCAAAAAGCACCCAACTCTGAACACTTCTTGCCAACTCACTGACACCCATGTCAGCAGTGCCTCTCAGCTAGATTATTGGAGTATTCCAGCTTTTCTCCTGTATCTCCCCTTGCCTTCCCATAGCAATGGTACAAAGTAAATACCCACATAATGTTTTTAAAACAACCGTCTGGCCGGGCCATGCTTCTGATAGAATCAGCCAGGGCTCTCCATCTCCTTCAGAATAAAAGTGAAGGGCTTGGCATGGGTCAGGAGCTCTGCCCCCGGTGCTTTGCAAACATTCATCTGAATAGTATCTGCTCAAGGATCTTGTTAAAGTGCAGACCCCATTCCCTGGGGCATCTGGTGCTCTTGTCCAGTACCCTTTACTGCAACACCCCCTAGCCTCCTCTCCAGGCCATGTTCCTATTGGGCCTCTGGGGTCTTCACTTCCTCCCCAGTTCCTTCTGTGTCTTCTCTCATCTCCCTATTTTGAAGAAGCAAACCTTCTCTCTATGGTTCTCCCTAGTTCTTATCTTTGCTTAATCTTTACAGCAAGAGCGTCCAAAGTATGGCGTGCAGGGTTTGGGTCAAGTTGGTCCCACAACCTGTTTTTGTAACTAAAGTTTTCTTGGAACGAAGTCATATGCATTTATTTATGAACTGTTTGTGGCTGCTTCCCTGCTACAATGGCATGGTGAAAGACTGAGACGGAGGACTGTGGCCTACAAAACCTAAAATATTTGCTTTCTATCTGCTCTTTAAAGAAAGTTTGCTGATTTCTGCTTTTTAGCATTAATCACCATCTACCCTACAAGATAAAGGACTTGCTTATTTGTTTGTAACCTGTTTTGGAGCGTTAATCACCATCTACCTTACTAGATAAGGAACTTGTTTGTTTACAGTCTGTTTTGGCTCATGAGAATGTAGACTCTGTGGTTAAAAGGGCTTTGTTTTGTTCACTTTTTTTTGCTATGTAGTTCAGGCTGGTCTTGGAAATTCACAAAGATCCTCCTGCTTTAGCCTCTTGAGTGCTGGGATTACACACTCTTATATTCCTTGTACCTAGACAGATGGCAAGCATAGTCAGCAAATATTTGCTAAGTGAATGATTGTAAATTAAAATACATATATTAAAAGGTTTGTTTTGTCCCATGTTTAGACAGTGTCTCTGATGTTCTGCTATGCAAGGGGACACTGAGGACAGAATATTTGTCCTTTGTTCCTCCCCTCTTTCCTGTTCCATGGCCAATATAATTTCCATATTGCTACAGTTGATGGCAGTCATATCAACTGTGATTATCACTAAATCTGAATAGCTTTCTTCACAGATTGAGTCTAAAGCTGGTCCTAGAACCATTTCAAGTGTTTTGATTTGGAAAAAAATATTTCCTATAAGATCTGGGGATATGACTGAACCTAGGGAGAAGAAATGGTAATTCTAAGCCTTGGGCCATGAAAGGGAGTGTTTCTGTTATCAGAAGCAGGCAGAGTCTTTTCTCAATCCCTATTAATTTCTTAAAATAATATGTGTTTGAGTCATGATCTTTGTATAAAGCTTCTTTCTTATTTTTTCCAAGATTCTAATAATTCTTTAATTTTTTTTTTTTTTTTTTTTACTTCATCGAATTTTTAACATCACTGTCCTTCTCAATCCTATACTTTTTGAAATGGAATTCATTTCATTCTTTAAGATTTTTTTTCACAAAACTTAACTGTTTTTATTCTGATTTTGATGGAATGCTGACTGGTTGTATTACAAAGTGGCTAACCTGCCTTTACATTTTGCTTCTGGGTGCCTTCCCTTATATTTTGTGTCATACCTGCTTTGCTTTCTTAGCTTCCGCTTTTATTTTGCTAGATCATATCCTCAAGTAATTGCTTTAGCAGAGGCATGTTGAAGGTAACTACAGCGTCCTGGGAGGACACAAGAAGTGTGGGAAGTAACTGCAGTTGCTCACATTCTTCAGTGTGTGGCCTCGTCCTTCCAACCTTCACGTCCAGCAACTTTACATTTCTCTGATCACTCTGTCGGAGGAGTATATCCCTGTAATCATAGTATGAGGATTTCCTGCTTTGGGAAAAAATATTTTTAATAAACAAAAACTGTTTATATTTGTGGTGTACAGCATGACGTTTTGAAATATGTATGCATTATAGAATGGCTAACTAAATTAATGAACATCTTCAGGGTGATTCATGTCAAAGTTGTTAATTTGATCATATGTGCAGTTTCTTTGGTCTTGACATATTTACATGTTTCTGGAATTCAGGTGTGGACACTTTGGTGGTAAACTATGGGGACTGTCATGCTTTTGCATGCCAGATAATTTTTTGGAGTCCTGGGATTTCTTTAATTGGCTTCATGCTTATAGAATTTTAGGTCCATATCAGGTTCTCTTTTAACTCTACCACTATTATCTAGGAGTTTTGACGAGATCTGAATGCAGTCTGAATTTTTTCCTTGTCTTAGTTACTTTCCTCTCATTGCTGAGACAAAATACCCGAGGCTCAAAATTAAGGAAAGAAAGGTTTATGTAGCTCAGAGCTTGGGGAAGTTTCAGTCTGTAACCAGCTGGCTTCAAGGCAGGGTGGCATGCAGTGGGGCAACAGTTCTTGGTGGTGGGAGAGAGCAAAAGCAAAAAGAGCAAAAGGGAGGTAGGGAGTAAGCCTCTTTTCCTCCCTTATATTGTATGCTGGCTACCAGCACTAGGGTGGGTCCTTTACACTCACAGCATCTGAATGCCCTCCTCTTGCACAGGCTCAGGATGTTTGTAAAGTGAGGACCTGGTCCCCTGCTGTCACTTAATTAAGCTTCTAAACCTCTCAAGTTGACACAGTGTATCAACCATTACAGTCCTTTGTAGGTACATTTACTGTTGTATCTTTTGGCAACTTCCTCTTTTAGAAATGTGGCCTTGAAACTTCAGTAGGTTATGCTTGGGACTCAGGCTGTATTTGTCTGCTTTATTTACATCCATTATGTGTCACTCTGAAATGATTCTTCCAAACTGTAGATGTGGATTTTTATGTATGATAAAAAATATTTTTTCCTACCTTTGTCCTTTAATAATACCTGTACACTTGTGCCCTGCACTGATGTCTGCACTTATTTTTTCCATATCTGAAACTCCTATGGGAGGAATGCTGAGCCTTTGAGGCTTTGCTCCTTTAGTTTTAACTTTTAATTTTCTCATGTTTTCCTTCTCTTCCATTTTTGCTCCATACACCATGAGATTTCCTGGACTTCATCTTCTAGATTGCTAATCTGGTCTTTAAACATGAGCAATCTATCTTCCAGCCCTCCTACTGACTGTTTAAACATGCGGTAAATGTAGCTTAAATTTCCAAGAACACAACTGCCTGTTTCTCGTAGTAAAAATACATTCTTAAATTTCTCAGAGGTTATTGGTTACCTTTAATTTGAATATTCTCTCTTGGTTCTTTCTTATTTCTATTTCTTTTAATCTTTGCTGCTTGTAACACTTAACTGGTGTTATGGCTTGCATCTAGATGCCTCCCTCGCCCCACCGAAGACTCATGTGCTCATAGGTGGGGCTTTTTGGATGTGGCTGGATTGTGGGCGTGTGATGCTGGATTAGGATGTGTGATACCGGGATTAAAGGTGTGTGCTAACTAAATTCTTTTAGCATGGTTCCAGGGCAGTTAGTGGAAGCCCCATTCTGGGTGTGAGTGGTATCAATGAATAGGCTTGTAGCCTGGATAGGATATGAAGGGACAGAAAGAAGGCTGCTTGCTGCTCCCTGCCTTCTGCTTGCCACACCATTGAACTGTTTCTCCTCTGCCGTACTCCTCTGCCATGCCACCCTGCCTAGGAGTGAGCCAACTAGGGACTGAAACTTCTATACACTGTGAACCAAAATAAACCTTTCCTCTTTTAAATTGTGTATGTAAGATACTGGTCTCAGTAATGAGAAAATAATTAAGAGAGTTGTTTTGAAATGTTGGTCTTAGTTTTTAACATTTGTCTTAGTTTTTTTCCTTTTCAGTTTTCCTCAAATGCTGTCCAAACCCTTTTTGTACTTGTGAGTCGCAGGCACTGCTGAGTGGCATCAGTGGGAGCAGCCCTGCTTGGGCTCCTGTGGCCTGCACAGTGAGTGTGCAGGGGTGGAGCCCTCTGATGCACTCCCCTTCCGGATGGAAGCTTCTTTCCTCTTCTGCAGGGCGAGCTTGTTTTCTGGATTTGCCTCAAACTCTTCTCTGCCTCTGTTCACCCCACTCAGCCTTTGGAGGGAGTGGCTTGAGCCCACTGACTAGGGGTAAAGTTCAGCTGCACTGGAGAGGAGAGACTGGCAGATTCCTGAAGATTTGGGGCAAGTATGTGCTAGCCTGAGGCAGGGAGTGCGAGGACTCAGCCAGGGAAGTAAAAAATGTGATGAAGGGAAAGAAACAGATTCAGGAAATGGCAAGAGGACAGAATGGATGGGATTTGGTGGCAGCTTGACAGGAAGAGGAGACAGGCACAGTTTCTGAAAGTCCTTCCAGTGCTGGGGTCTTGTATCCAATGTTTACAGAAAGGAGATATATAGAGATATATAGGTAATATATCTATCCTTATATTATGTATATAAAAAGCAGAAATCCTGTGGCAGGGTAATTCATATGACTGGACTAGTGATTTATATGACTGCTCCAGTCCTTCCCAAAGCTGCAGTCCCAGCAGAAATGAGGAAGAGGCGTGCCTTCGGTTCTGTTCCTGACAGCCACGCTGTCCACTTCCTTCCCAGGAAACTGTCTGGGAGGAGTGTGTTCTGGACAGATACATGAGATCAGCTTCTTGTCAAGTTTGGATTAATTTCTAAAAATTGGATTAACATCCAACTGAAGTGAATGTCAACTGCTTGGAATGTGTCTTTGGATCTGAGTGATTTTGATATGAACCAAATGTGATCATCTTGTAAAGTTTCATGCAGAACCAGCAAAATGTTTCAACCACATTCCAAGTTTAACTCTTAGGAACCCTCCAAAAAAAGGACCATGTTCCACCTGCTTTGTTTTCATGAATGTCTATTTATCATCATATTTCTTTCCTTTTCCCAATCATGACAACACAAAAATGATCAGGACAGGGAGGGAATAGCTCTTACCATGGACTCTGTAGATTAGGCACATCCACTAGAGTTACAGCTTAGGGCCTCAGACTCAGAGTTAAAATAAAAATTGCTGTCTCCCCTTAACAGACATGGAAATTAGGTTTCAAAGGGGTTTTTAGTTAGCTGGTGGGACAGGGGGATTCAAATCCAGACCCATGTGATGTATGGAGCACCTATTAATGACCTGGCATTATACCAGTATTATTTCATTTAATCCTCACAGTAATGCAAAATGCAAAGGCTTAGAGAGGCAAATAAAAAGAGGCTTAGCAAGATTAAATAACTCCCCTAAGGTCACTTACAAGACAGACCCTGAGATTCTTTTTCTTTCTTTATTTGCAAGCCAAAAATAAACATTCTATACTTAAAGGTGTGTTGAGCAGCTTAAGGGCAGTATTATGCCTCATTGCTTGGGAAATGCCTTATGATGATATTCAGACAAAGAGTGAAGCTTTTTATGTTCAGAAGCAAAAACCTCTGCTTGATGGCCATTCATAAACCCCCAGAAAGGAGAGAAAGAGAAGTAAATTGTTCCAGACCCTGTATTAGGCTGCTCCGTATGTCACATGTAATCCTAATATTCCAAACAACTCTTGGGGGTGGTATGAACTATTCTTATTTCCAAGATGAAGAAGCTGAAATTCAAAAAGTTTATGGAAAGCATATATAATTTGTCCAAGGTCCATCTGATCCCAGAGCTGCAGGTTTTCAGGATGATAGTAACGCCTGGAGAACAGTTATTTAGAGGGACATGAGGAAAGGAAGAGGGTGATCAGAGCATACTCTACCTTTGGTATTTCACTTGGCTGGTGATATTTCCCTGGGTAGGAGGGGAATAACCACCTTTTGATGAAGTTTGCAGATGATTCTAAATCAAGCCCTTAGTAAACATGAGCAACACAGAAAGGCAATACAAATGATCCCAAATGCAGGAGGTTAGAAGTGCAGACAGGAAATAACATGATGAGCCCGATTACCACACAGGAAATTCTGAATTAAAACCTTAGGGCAGCCAATGTGAAACAGGCACTAACATAAACCTCTTTCAGTAGCTTGGAGCTCTGCTGTTGGAAGGGCATGCGTGGTCATTTTATCCAAGTCCTTCATCTACAGATGAGGAAACTCAGACAGGGGAAGGAAATTATCCAAGGCTACAATCAAATTCAAGGCAAAGCTGGATAAGCCCCATGCCTCCTGCCTGCCGACTGACTTCTTTTATTACTGTCCATTGGTTTGGCAGCCAGAAGGTCTCAGGCCTAACTGAACCTCTGAAAAGCTAGTTGTCCTCAGGTACTACTTAACTTCTTGAAACTGTTTGCTTATTTGAAAAATGATAAAGTAATACTTATTCCTTAGGGTTATTTTGGAAAATAAATGAAATAAGGACTGGCACCTGGTATATAGGGGTTCAGAAAAGGTAAATCCTTCATTTATTAGCAGCAGGGAAATGCCATAGAGCAACAGTATGACCCTGTGTGTGCTGGGTTCTTTATACCATGAATGGATGGAAACTTATAGGTACAGTGGAGTTAGGGGATAGGATACAGCTGCAGTGGGTGGTCTTTTCAAAGTAGTGAGTCAAAACTCAAGTGGAGAGGGTCTATGACATACAAGGCAGACTTGGTGCCACTTACGTGGCTTGGACAGCGTGGGATGCAGGAGGGCATGGTAGAACGATGACCATCCCTGAGAGCACCTATGAAGGCCAACTAAAGGAGTTTAGACTGGAGCTGAGGAAAGTCATTGTAGAGAAGAATTCCACAGAAAACCTGCTGGAGAAATGACTTGTGCATTGTACAATGGCAAATGTAAAAGTTGGAATACACATAACTTGTCCATGTGATAAGAAGTTTGTTCAGGTGAGAGCATTAGTCAAGGCTCCAAGACTCTACAATGTACAGAAGAAATAGTCCCACACTGATCCCATATCTCTCTAAGATACAAGAGGCTGAAGATAGATCAAAAGATAGGAAGCTAAAAGAGGATTGCGCAGAGCGTGTCTTTGGCATCAGGTGAGTGTATTTGGTGAGAGGTGAGGTTTGACTCTTCCTCCCCAGGGAAGCAGTAGGGGCCAGCGCACATCCTTTTTCCCTCAGAACAGGAGCAAAGGCTTCCATGGGGACCCCAGGGAGAGGCTGAATGGCTTTCCGTCCTGCCTGGGGAAGTAGCCAGCACGCTGCGGGCTGGATGAATGTGCCTCCCAGAGTTTTTCAAGTGGAAGATTTGGATTTGTGTTTGCAGTTCTTGAAGAACAGATATGGACCATGTAGGAAAGAGAGAGAGAGAGAGAGAGAGAGAGAGAGAGAGAGAGAGAGAGGGGGACTGAAGCCACTTAAAATTGTAATCAAGTGAACTACTGAGGAAGGGTGTAAGACCCTACTTAAGTAGGACTGGGCCGCTGGAAAAATGGGGCTAGACCAGGGAAATGGAAAACAAGATTACAATGAGATGCTGTTACTAGAATGGTTATTAGCAAAATCCAAACAAAAAATAACAAATGCTGGGGATAATAGGGATTGGGTATAATACTCATAAAAATGTTACCTTTGAAAGTATTTAGTAAAAGCATCTCTAGGTCATTATCTGATAAACAACTATTTTCCTCCCTTCTCTCTTTCTTTAAACATTTTTCCTCTTTATCTTTCATACTTGAAAGCCCAGTAGCATTTGGGGGTGGGAATCAGAGAAAGATTCAATGGCAAAGTTCAAGACCAAGGATATATAATGTGTTGGAGGAGAGTTGAAATAAAACTACTAATATCATAGTGAAAGGAATATGGGGATTGGAGTGAGAAGAATTGGATTTGAACTCATCACTGTCACATTCCAGCTGACAACCTTGGCAAGTTAGTGAATTTTTGGAGTGTTTTTTCCTTTACCTATCAGTGAAGTTAATAAGATGTCTACCTCCATCCTGGGAGGAGAATCTGTATCTCATTTATCTCTACATCCTTACTGTCCATCAGAACATTTAGCATAGAATAGTACTAACAACATAAATAATAACAAATGATGCTCTTCTAAACATTTGAAGGTACCAATTCACTTAATCCTTAAAACAACACTGTGAGGGAGATACACTTAGTTTTAATAAGTACTTGGGGAAGGGATAGTTACTAACATATCAGTAAAAATCAAAAGTGGTAATGTTAGGCAAAAGTAATTTGTAAACTTAAATGTCATAAAAAGATAAAGTAGTAATGAGGTTCTGAGTCTTCGTTTAATCCAGGAGATACACTTCTTGAGAAAGAAAGATCATTGGTAGAGTGGACTAGCATTGCTCTTTGTTTACGCTGTTTCTTTTAATCTTCACTGAGAACTTTAAGGAAGACTTATCTCCTATTTTATAGATTTGGAAACTGAAGCTCAGATAAATAAGTACTTTAGTAACTTGCTGAATGGCCACCCAGCTTGAAGTGGCAAAGTTATGACCCCAACCTAAATCGCCTGTCTCCAAAGCCCTGGCACTCCCAGAGATGGCTAGGAGAGGGGAATAAAGGGAGGACTGGAGATGGCAAAAAAGGGGCTTCCGGTGACTTTGTAGCTCTCCTGAGGCCAGAGTGAGTCAGAATTGGGGTTAAAAACATCAGCGGAGGAACTGGAGCCCTGCACCTCTGGTTCCAGCACTGTTCCCAGTGCTTTTCTTATCATGAGAGTCACAAGTAGACGTTCCCTAAGTACCTACATTCCCAGGAAAAGGCCGGTGGTGGCTGCAGGAGCTGCAGCTGATAGGAAACTTTTATTTCTAGAGAAATCTGAGAGGGCAAGAGGAGAGCAAGGGCTAGGTGTGTGCCTGTGGGCTCTTACATGTGGACATGATGACACTTCTGGCTTATGCTTTTGACTCTTTTCCCAAGTGCTGTGTCAATGGCACAGTGCAAGGGGGAGGAAGGAAGGACTAGAAGTCAGGCCATAGCTCTGGGGACCGGAACCATCATCTAACTTGCTTTGGGCCCTTGAGCCTTCCCCAGCCCTTCCTTCCAGAGGACCTCATTTTGCACAGCTGAGTAAGTGTGGGCCAGGCCAGCAGGCCCGTCCTGCTCTGTATTCTGTGGCCTTAATTTATTGTTTTGTATTCTAACTTTCCACGCCTTGGGAAGGGCAATTCAGATCTGACGCTGCGAGAGAAGGAGGCATTCCAGACTGCTATTTCTGATGTAGATTTCCTGCTTTCAGTCCTAGGTCACCCAGTGTAAAGCCTTGAGCAGTCACTAACCTCTCCAAGGTGCCAGCTTCACCTGCTGTAAGTGAGGGCAACGGTAGCACCTACCTGACTGTGTACCAGGAGGCAATGCACCTACTTCTCTAAGCACCTTCTTCAGGTTTGGCTCCTAGCAAACACTCACCAAGTGTTACTTTTTGTAAACTCTTATCAATGCTGTCATTTTACACACCAGAAAATGGACCCTCAGCAAGTGTAAGCAACTTGCTGAAGGCCCTAGGACAAGAACGTGGTGGGAAGAGGGGCAAGAGGGGTAACCCTGGAAGTGTCAGGATGGTGCCTGGCTGCTCTTTGCCCCTTCCTCTATCTGCCCATTTCTGCCCTAAATCTCAGGCAAGAAAGGAGGCAGAGTACAAGTGTGCTGGTTTTTAAGGCACCACCCTCCAACCAAATGCAGCTGGACCCTGTGTAGACAGTGTTCTCACCACCAGGCTAACCATCCCTGCCGGGAGCCAGGAGACTGGTGGGTAATGGTAGCACTGGGTGGGGTCATCCCCCAACAGCAGTGATCACTGCAGCTGCATCTGCTCAATGTCATTCCCCAGCTGGCCAGATCCTAGCTTTCCAGTCTCATCTCCGCAGTGTTTGCTCAGCCTCATCTGTTCTTGGGCTCGACATACAAGGACCAGTCAGCCCCAGCGGCTCCCCTTTCGTTCCTACTTGTGACAACAAAACCTGATTGAAAAGGCTCATCCTATTGCTAATATAGATTTAAGCCTGATCATCAAAATGTATTAGAAATGCCAAAGTCTTTTCCAGGTTACATTGAATGTAGAGGGGGCAATTATCACAAAATAAAATTTGACAATGGCTCAGACTGTGGTACTAATTTTGTTACTGACCACTCTTCTGCAGAAATAGAAGATACCACGAGCTAATCAGTTTGTTGTTGAAATTGGATCTGCACTGTTTGATGTGAGAAATTGGATTCTCTATGAGTGAATAGCCACAAAATAAAATTAGCAGTGAGGCCATAGTTAATAAAATGGGGCACAGCAATAAGCTGATTCAGCAAATCGAATCTATGTATGACTGAAATGAAGATGATTTCATCTCTAAGAACAGGAAGTGGGAGAAATGAAAGTGAACAAGGAGAATATGAGCACAATTGTCTATGGTACAATAATGATTTAAGTGGCTGCATCCACAGATGTCTATTCACAAGCGAGAACACAGCTGATAAGTCAGGCACAGGCTCAAATTCCCAAGGTCAAAATGGCTTCTGTTTGGTCTCACAGGGTGGTTTGTGAGAAAGACTTGATGACACATCTCTCTCTCTCTCTCGACCATCCTGACTGGGTGCACCATCTACAATCTAATGAGATGATCATGTAGCTCTGAATTAACTCATCACTGGTGAGGTGGGGTTACTTGTATTTTTTGAAGTTATGAAGGTAATTTCTCATGCTGTTAGCAGCAAATAAATTAAATGAAGACATAAAATGAACACTATGTTTTGCTTTGTGCTCCAGCCTCCTACAGGTCTCCCCAGTGTACCAGCCAAGCCATGCTTCTTGGGCTCTTAGGATTGAAGTAGGTAGCCTCAATGGCTGGTTTTAAAAAGTACCTAAGTTCCATATGCATAAATTGGACCATAAAATCTCCTTCCAGGAAACACAACATTCTTTGAATGTCTTTTGTGACTTTAGTTATTTGCTAGACAGTAACTAAGTAAGCCAGATCCATTAGATACGGCTCATGCCTTCCAAGAGGCAGGCCACAGTCATTCATACAAGTATCTTAAGTGCTGATTTTAATAAAGACTTCACCTACTATGTAGAAGAAGTGATAATCATTTCTTGCCAGGAAAGTATTCAGAAGTAGTTGACCCTTAAGTAAAATTGTCAAGGTCAAAAGGGTGAATGAATCCAGCCTGCTGAATAGCACAAACAGGACAGAGAAGAAAAGAAAGGACTTCAGGCAGCTGAGGGTTAGTTGTCTGAGAATAGGGTCTACAATCACTGCTGCCGTGTTCACTGAAAGGACAACCATAGTGTGAATGTTGACTGGAGATTATACTGAGCAGGCATTTCATCCTGTGTTAATGTCAAATCACGGAGAAATTTGTTGAGTTGTGGACTAACTCATTGAACAAATGTTGTATTGAATAATTTATTCAGTATAAGTTTTACTGATTCATTTATTTAACAGTTTCTCAGACGTCGTACTGTAACAGGCACTGCCTGAAGACTTCCATTTGCCTAATTGTAGTAAACATTTTCTGTGTCCTCAAAGGCTCATGGGCTACAGATACCACGGGTATCCTTGATTTTCACACTGCTCCCTGTTATCTGGGCCTCATGACAGGTGGAGATTTCTAAATCATAGAGCAAGTAGGTCATTCCCAAGTTAGATCCTGCAAGGTCTCTTCCTCGTGAAGAAGAAATAAGTCTCAGCTCCTTAGCACAGCACAGAGATACCTTTCCACCTCCCCAGCGCTGTGGTCCCAGCCCCTGCTTCTGATCTCTCCCCTAAGATAATTGTTTAGGACTTTTTGCTGAGTTCAGTGTAGCATTTTCCTTTCAAACTGACCAACTTCTTTTTGGCTTTTAGTTTTTTACTAATATGTCAGTGTCCCTCAGAAGCTATTACCCTAAAAACCCCTTCCTAGGCTCCTTGGGAACCTTTCTCATGATTTCTTTCTATTTCTGTCTGTTTCCTTTGCTATTACCCAGAAAACTCCTTCCTAGGCCCCTTTTGAACCTTTCTCACCCTTTCCCTCTCTTGCTTTTTTCCTCATGGCTTCTTTGTGCGTCCCATTTGAAGTGATGTCCATGTTTCATCACGGGACCGACCTGCCTCTTGAAAGGCACCTTCCTCTTAGAGAAAGGCACCCTTCTCTCTTATCCCAGGAAGATAATCAGACAATTAGCATGTGTTTGGTAATATGAACAAGGTGAGCTGATGAAACTCCAGCCTAAAACAACAGCAAGAAAAATCCTTTTCCAGTTCACTGAGCATGGTGACCCTGTTATGAGTTCAGTATGAATTCCTTGAAGCTTTGTGAAATTTTGAGAGTAAGAGTCCCTTGAGTTATTCAACTACGAGGATTTTTTTCTAGGACTTTCTTCACCAGTCTGAACCTCAGGGCTCCTAATTATACCTCAGGACAGCAGGGAAGCCGTGAAGGAGGAGAAATCAATGAAAAGAATTCTTATCATAAGCTCCTTCTCTAATTTGGGGAAACAGAAATCTCTGCATGTTTTCTCAATAAGCACTCCATCAGAAGCCTTCTTATCCTGACAGGCTTTGCCCTTTCATGAGCACAGCAAGAAAAACCTCTGGACGCTGGCCTGCCATAGTCAAGTATGAAAATGTGAATTCCATGGGTCACTGTTTTTGCAGCCGCCAGATGTGGATGAAAGGGGAAGGATGTTTTATTGTGTTTTCTCAAGCAACAGAGAAAGGTCTGTCCTGAAATGGGCCTGCTTCCCTCCCACACAAGTGACCACCATGTGGCCAGGGGACAGCTAGCTAATTTGCAAGATTAAGCTTTTCCAAATATTTAGAATTGGTCTATTCTGTCTTCAGCTAATAAAATAGATTTTTGCTCCAAAATGGATTTAGGAAGCAGACACAAGAGCCTTTAAGGGCTTGTTGGCAAGTTACCTATGAACAGGATCCATCTGTCAAATGGGTAGGCTCTGCACGGGTCATATCCTACTTGAGCTCCCAAGGATGCCCGCCTTCATGCAAGGCTCTGGTCAGGGGAAGACGGCACCCAGCACTAGCTGATGCTGAGAGATGCTTGGGACATAAGTGTCTTTTCTGTCTCACACCTATGTCCTACAATAAACATACACTAAAAGGCAAACCTATGCAGAAAATGAGAAATCCATATTAACTGCAAGTATCTTTATTCAACTCAGTGATTCAGTTCAATGATTAATTAAGCATTGAGTGTCTATTATGTGCCAGCAACTCTGGTAGGTACTGGGGAAATAGATGAAGTAAGACATGGCCCTGGCTGTAAAGAAGTTTATAGTTTATTTGGGGCGACAGAGTTATAAACATCTATAATATAAAGTGCCATAAAATATGAGCTGCAAAGGGAGCTTTGAAGAAAAAGGCCAGCGTCTGTCTGGGGGAAGCAGGGAAAGTTTCATAGTGGAAGTAGCCCTCGAGTCTTACAGAAGGAATAGGAAATTGCCAGTGGGGGAAGCAGGTTCAGAGGGAAAGTGGAGAGCCGTTAGAGAGCGTGCCGAACTTCAAGGGGGACTAGTCACTCACAAGGCTGGGTTGTGAAGTAGCAGGAAAGGGAGATGTGGCTCCCAGGAAGGGAAGACGAGGCACCGGGGCATGAATTGTGCTAACGCATTTATACGTGGCTCTGTAGGCAATGGAGGGGGGCTGGGTGGGAGTCTGGTGTGTATTGGGGAGGAGAGTAACATGGTTGCGCTACGGTGTAGAAGATGATTGAGAAGTGAAACAGTCATTATTCAGCCCAGAGAGTGGAGTGTGCCTGCCAAAATCTACAGGGCAAGGAGCTTTAATCCAGTGAGCAGTGGCTCTGGGCTCTGCCCCTCAGATCCACCCTCCAGCCTCCGCCAGCCTGTGCTCAGGTGCTGCCCTGTGTGGAGGGCGTCAGTGGCTATCTCGGTCTCTGGATCCAGATAGTTCTGCTAGTGGAAGCCCCGGGACGGAGAGGAGAGAAAAGACGGACGTCAAGGTATTTATTTATTCTCCTTGGTCTTTTCCCCAGAGTTTCCCCTGGGCTAATTTTGGCCCTTCCTGGGAGTCCTAGCTCCTCTTGAGGTGGGGCTTGCAGGGGGTGAGGTGAGGTCACCGTAGTGTGACCTTGAAGGGACACTGGGACCCAGTCCTTTCCTCCTTCTCTTTCCCTTCCCATTTACCATGAGGTGAGCAGCCTTCTCAGCCATGTATTTTGCAGAGCCACAGGGCCAAAATCAGCAGGACCAATGAGCATGGACAGAAACTGCCAAACTGTAAACCAAAATGACACTTTCTTCTTTTTTTCTTTTTGTGGCACTGGGGATTGAACCCAAGGCTTTTACACTGACCTACATTATCTTTTATTTTGAGACAGGATCTGGCTAAATCATCAAATTGCCCAGGCTAGGATTGAACTACTGATTCTCCTGCATCAGCCCCCAGAGTGCTTTTTCTCAGTTGTTTTTTTTTTTTTTTTTTTTTTTTTTTTTTAATCAGTAATGGAAAACTAATTCAGACATCCTGGACAGCAGGAACAGAACATACAAATGAACAGCAGAACCAAGCAACAGGGTCTGTAGAGCGGCAGTAGCGGAACAGTGGGGAGGATGACTGTAAAGCAAGGAAAGTGTAGCTGGAAGGCAAAACTAAAGATGGGTTGGCTTGAGGAATCTGGGTGCCAGCATAGGACTTTGTTCTTAGGTTTGGAGGACAGCAGTAGGAACAGTAAAGCACTGAGGATGGAAGCATGGAATGAGGAGGGATACGAGGGTCTGATGGTGTTTAGCTTCAAATATGTGAAGGATCTTGACAGCAGTATGGCAGTGTGTACTGTGAGTTCATCATTTTTGGTCCAGTAATTCCATCTATAAGTTTAGCAGAAGGAAAATAATCCCAAAGGAAGACAAAATCTTCTGGACAAAAACATTCATGAATATATTAGTTTTAATAACCCAAAATTGGAGGTAACCTAAATATCCAGGACCAGGACAGTGGTTAAATAAAATAGCAGAGCTTTACAATAGAATATTGTGTGGTTGTTAAAGGATAAAAAATTTATACTTGTGTTGTGGAAAAGTATGAGATAAAATGTCTATTGGATCTCAGTGACATAAAAATAATATGAAATAAGTAAAAAATGTCAAAATCTTACACATGCTTATTGCTAGTGATGAGTTTTGGGGTGATTGATATTCTTGGGTTCCAAAGATCAGCTGTACCTAGGAGTTGGGATTGGCAGTACTATTGGGATAAAGACCCAGCCTGTCATGTGAAAAACACTAAATGGGACTCCTAGTATTTGAAAATGTGTTTTATGCTATTTGTTTATCATTACCACCACCACCACCACCACCAAATTTATTGAACACATACATGTGTTAGGCATATACTATTTTTTCTTACATTTTATGTGTTTTAAGACCTTCAATACTGTAAGGTAGATGTTTTTATTTTTTTTTTTTTTTTTTTTTTTTTTTTTTTTTTTTTTTTTTCTCCGGTACCGGGAACCGAACTCATGACCTTGCGCTTGCCAGGCAGGCGCTTTTGCCACTGAGCTAAATCCCCAGCCCCTAAGGTAGATGTTTTTAAACTCGTGTTTATCAGATAAGGAGGCCAGAGCTCAGGAAGTCAAGCAACTTATTCAAGATCACACTGTGAGCAAGCTTCAGAGTTAAGTTTTGAATCCAGGATGCTCTACTCCTACTCCATCATTATGTTTACAGTTGTATCATGGTCTGCCATTGGCTAGAAGTCTTTCATGGTAACAGAACTGTAGTAGTCAAAATGGCACATCTTGGTAATGCTATCTAGATGCTGATTGCATTTTAGGCAGAAGACTTCAGTGGGACAAAGTTGTAATGATGAGGAGGGGTCATATCAAATGCAACAAAATCTTGTTTAGGAAAAGTGAATGCTATAGTATGCATCTACATGTCCCCATAAAGCCTCATGTCGTCATTGGTGGAATACAGAGTGTAGGATGCTGGGATTTCTCTTTTCTTTTGAGACCAGGAATTGAACTCAGGACCTTGCACTTGCCAGGCAGGTAGGACACTAGGATAGATTCATGGTGCAATACTAGGATCAAGTGCACTAGGATTAAGGGTGTGAGTGCTACCTGCCCTAAGTAAATTGGATAAAATATAAGGGACAGAAAGAGCTGTGGTCATCCTTTGCCTACTTTGTTACCTTCTGCCCACCATGAACTGTTTCTCCCTTGCGTCTCTGCCACCCTGATTTGGAGCCAGCTGACTATGGACTGAAACGGAGGTTACAAACTCTGAGCTACAGAAACCTTTCCTAGGTTTCTGTAGGAACAGAGGCCCAGCCGGTACCTGAGTTACCTGCTTCTTAGCTTAAGCTTCCTGATCACCCTGTCATCTTACTTTGGCCAGTCTTTTTTCAAAAGAAAGAGACCATGTTCAGAAACGACTATTTGGGTCCACAGCAGAAAGAGAGAGAGCTGGGATTCAGAGACAGGCTGGTCTGATGAAAAGGTGGGAGTCCACCCAAGACACCCACCACTGCCTCTGCCTTTGTTTTGCCTCTTTGTTAGGCTTCAGTGGTAGAGACACTGTGCCTCCAGGGGTCGAAGTGGCCACGGTCCTAGTTCTGGGTCAGGCCTTGACAGTAGTAGATCAGTGAGCTGGTGGACTTGCCCGTGCCGCTATTCAGGAAAGTGACAGACTCAGGCACCAGTGGGGGTGAGCAGGTGGGCTCACTGAAGGTTGCAATGGGCTACCCCTACAGTGTGGAAAAAATTTTCCAGGTAAGTTTCCCAGTCTTAGAATGCAAAAAAAAAAAAAAAAAAAAAAAAACCACAAACAAACAAACAAACAAAAAACCAAAACCCAAAAAACCAAAAAACAAAAAACAAAACACCACATTTCAACATATAATTTTTAAAGATGCATGCCAACTTGGTAACAGAATTCTCATGACTTAAGTATTTTTAAAATTAAAAATTAGAACATGTTAACTGAAGAACATTTGGAAAACACAAGGAAAAAAAGTAAGAGACAAAAACTTAAGGAATTCCAGCTGACACAATCACCAAAAAAAGCACCTTTCACAATTATTGTTTTTACTTTGTGTTGCATTAAATACTTAGACTTCATACCTTTCCATAGGTTAACTAGCTGAAAATTTCTTTCTTCTTTTAGAAATTATCTTTTGTTTCACTGACTCCTTTTTGGTGGGGGAGGGGGCTAGGGTTCTTGTTAAACTGAAAATAGAACTCTATTCCAAGCCACAAAATAAGCAATTATGGAAATAGCTGAACATCTCACTGACCCAATAACTGCCTTTATTTGTCTCCCCTGTGTTAAGAGACAGGGAAGGAATGGTGCAAATAGTCATGACTAAGAGCAATGTCCCCCAGCTTGTGTGTTTTTTTGTTTTTGTTTTTGAGATAAGCTGTACTTGAATTCACCATATAGTCCTCCAACTCTCAGCAATCCTCCTGCCTCAGCTTCACAAGTGCTGGGATTACAGCCATGTACCACTATCACACCTGGCTCTGACTGTGTTTTATGTAACAATAATGCTAGAAGAAAATAATGGGTATTATGGGGGGAAAGGTTCAAATGACCAGAAAATGATTCACTAAGTAAAAATAAATTAACTTCTAAATTGCAGGTAAGCCACAGGATTTCCTATAGCCTTTTGATATTCACATGTGTTAAGACTTCTGTAGGAAGTGTGAAAGCAAGATCGATAACATTTCCCAAATACTCGGGTCCCATGTACTTCGGACAACCTTGGTGTGGAGGAAGACACGTCGGAGTAATGGTGAGACCCTCGTTCTCTTGGCTCGATTTACCACTGGCATGATTTACGACCTCACACAAATTCCAGCCATCCAACCACACTGGTGAAATAAACAAGGATATGTTTGAGATGGGACCTGAAAGAAGCACAGGCTTTTGATAGAAGCAAAGGAAAGTCTAAGGGACTTTCCTACCCAGAGAGATACCTAACCAAATAATTCTGGTCCCTGTTTTGTCAGAACTCTACTCTGTGAGTAGAAAAGGCCCAGACAGACGTGTTTACTTCTGAGAGATGGAGTTTCACCACATTCTTTCTATTTCTGTTTCAATCCTTAGAAACCCACCTGCCTTTTCCTAAGTGTTCCTTCCCACATAGGGAGACCACATCATAAAAATGCATATTTGAAATGAGAAACCACACCGCTTCAGTCACTTTGACAGCCAGACTTGAAGCTTACAGAGAAATTATAGATGAATGTCTTTAAAATCCAGTGAAGGACTTTTATGATCCGTTACTTGAAGGGCAGGTCTAGAATTTTCATATGTGGTTTATTTTTACTAATTGTATAATATATCAATGCAAACTCATTAGAAAAGTATTTGTTTTATAGGGGAAAAAAATAAAGAGCATGAGCCAGAACATTATTTGGATTGCTAATTTGAAAGAAGTTACTCTTTTTTGAAACGTATCTTGAAGTTGAAGTAGATTTACATTTCAATTCACTCCAGCTTCCTGCACCTCTCTTTTGGATTTGTAACAACGCTGGAGCTGCCGAAAGGAAAAACTCAGTGCTGTGCTCTACAGGAGCTCCTAGTTCTTGAGCAGACTGACCAGACACAGTTAAAGGCAAGAATGTAGTTTCCTCCCATACTATAATCAGTCTCCTCTGCAAGGCACATGCACAACCCAAAGGCGGAAGTGACTGTCTTATTGGGGAGTGGCAGATGGCTTCACAGAGACAATAGTCGAGTAAAGCTTCATAACATCTTCTCCTTCAAAGGAAGGGTGCAAAGGCACTGCTTCCTCCATCAAGTCTTCCCTCTCCCCATCGCATAGCCGGCGTTCCCACCCATGCAACGCACACAGCTCTGAAGTTCCATTTCTTCATACCATTTTCTAGCTAGTGCCTGTGCAGTTCATCTATTTCATGTTCCACTACAGGTCCAATGAGGGCAAGGCCACGTCTTCCTTTTTCATTTTTCCATGAACTAAAACCCAAATCAGGGAAGGAACTCAGTACATGTTTATGGAGTAGACCAGCAGCATGCGCAAAGGAGTGGAAGGTGAGAACACACGTCCTCGGGTACTCAGGGAAGCTCCCCTTGGGGCTGATGGAGGACCCAGCAGGGATGTGAACCTGAGCAAGCCTGAGCAAGAGCTTGCAGGCTTTCAAAGGGCAATTTTGAGCTAGGTATCCAGGGAAAAGTGAAAGTCCACAGGCCACGGTCCCCAAGTATCAAGTCTGACTTCCCAGAATGCCCCACACGACTTTGCTGTGTCACGTGTCCCATGGTAACATCACTGCCCATTCTCAAGTCGGGTGAGACAAACCTTGGAGTTTTGTCTTTATCCGCTCTTCCTCCTTGTTTTTTCCTTTTCTTCCTTTTTATGTAATCCTGGGAAATGAACCCAGGACCTTCACACTGAGCTGCATTCCCTTTCTTTTCTAACTTTAAAAAAAAAATTTGACATATGGTCTTGTTACATTGCTAAATTGTCCAGACCCTCCCCACTTTATTGTTTCATGTGTCCTTGGTTAGAGTCATCATCCACCCTAACACTAGGTGTGTAGACCTCTGAGCTTTGCTTGCTTTCTTCATCTTTTCTCTCTTTCTTTCTCCCTTTCTCTCTCTTTCTTTCTTCCTGTCTTTTATCTCTTCCCTCCTTCCTTCCTTTCTCTTTCTTTCTTTCTTTCTTTCTTTCTTTCTTTCTTTCTTTCTTTCTTTCTTTCTTTCTCTTTCTTTCTTTCTTCTTCCTGTCTTTTTCTTTCCTTTCCTTTTCTTTCTTTCTTTCTTTCTTTCTTTCTTTCTTTCTTTCTTTCTTTCTTTCTTTCTTTCCTTCTTTCTTCTTTCTGTCTTTTTCTTTCCTTTTCTTTCTTTTTTTTTTCTTTCTTTTTTTTTCTTTCTTTCTTTCTTTCTTTCTTTCTTTCTTTCTTTCTTTCTTTCTTTCTTTCTTCTTCCTGTCTTTTTCTTTCCTTTTCTTTCTTTCTTTCTTTCTTCTTTTTCTTCCTTTCTCTGTCTTCCTTCCTGTCTTTTTTCTTCCTTCCTTCCTTCCTTCCTTCCTTCCTTCCTTCCTTCCTTCCTTCCTGTCTTTTCTCTCTCTCTCTTTGGTACTACGATCGAACTTGTACCCTTCATAGTCAGCTACATCCCCAGCTCTTTTAATTTAACTGTATTAATTTTTAAAATTTTAAACACAAGGTCTTGGTAAGCTGCTAAATTGCTGCACTGGGTTGGAATTTGCCATACAGGCTCAGCCTCCCCGAGTGCCTGGATTATAGGCATGAGCCGCCACACTCAGCTATAGTTTTTTACTTTTATTTTTTTTTTTTAAACTCCTTTTAGTTCAAAGTCATTTCTTTGAATCTCCTCATTCCAAGGAAAGAGGAACTTTGGGGATAAGAAAGTGTAGTGGTTGATAGATTATGTCAACTTGAGAAGTTTAGAAGCATAACTAAACTTGGCTCAGCAATTGGCTCAGCAATTCTGCACCCTAGGGTGTAGAGGAGCCACCCTAGGGTGGATCATCACCTAGATAATATAAAAGGGAAGTGAAGAAGGACAGAGGTACTTCCATTCCTTTTGGAGGAGCTCCAGTCTTCACCTTCAGCTTGGACTTAGTCTCCTGGCTTGTAGTGCAGACTCTTCGGCTTCCGCCTTGGATCCTTCAGCCTTCCTTCGCAGACTCATCGGCCTCCTCGTACGAACTTGCACGGAACTCTGCAGTGAACTCCGGGCCCTGGACTGATTCCTTTGGTCTTCAGTGTGCAGACACCCTCTGCACACTTCCCCATACAACTCTCTGGCTGACTGTTGTAAGCCAGTCTTGTAATTTCTTATAATTTGTACATCCTGTGTTATAACTGTTTCTCCAGTAAAACCCTGACTGATACAGAAAGTCTTTCTGAAACGTTAGAGTGAGATTCACATACTGCCTCAGAATCCTTCCACTTAGAGCTAGATGGGGCCTCAGCAGCTGAAGACAGGAGGCTCAGGCTGCAAAGGGATGTGCTGAGGCCACACAGGTGTGTCTGATTCCACTCCCTTGTCACTCACCACTTTTCTGAAGCCACTTGTCTTTCATTCAGCAAGCCCACACTTCCAGGCTTCCTTCTCCAGAAGAGTTTCCTGTTTCACCCGAACGCCATCCGCAGCTTGCAGCTCCTGCCCACATTTGGTACTTGGCAGAGACAGTCTCCAGTTCTGGTCTCTACAACCTGCTGAAGGGCGTGGCTCATGAATGAAGCCTTGGCTCCATGAAGCCCGTGTAGCACAAATACATAGGAGTGGGGCAGCACAGGTGGGGATGGAGGGTGAACGCGAGTCCCTTATGAGCTGTCTGTTGACCACCAGGGCAGTGCCTGGGACTTTGCCTCTCCTTTGTGTGGGGCTCCTTGATCAGGTCACTACCTGCTCCCCTTCACCAACCCTCTCTTTCCTCTGCATCAGACAGAACAGCTTATACTGCCCACAGATGCCCTGATTTGTCACATTTCCATGTTCATGCACTTGGTCTGATCCTTGTTGGGAATTCTCTGTCCTAATCTGTGGCCATTAAGAAAGCTCAGCACCAGCTCACCTGTGATCCCAGCATTTCGGGAGGCTGAGCAGGAGGATGGCAACTTCAGCTCAGGTTTGGCAATTTAGCAAGACCTTGTCTCAAAATAAAAAAGAAAAGAAAAGAAAAAAGAAAAAGAAAAAAGCTGGGGTCAAGAACAGTTTGAACTGCATAGCAAAACCCTGTCTCAAAAAAAAACAAAAAACAAAACAACAACAAAAAAAACCAGCTGGGGCTGTAGCTTATTGTGAAAGCTCTGGGTATAGTCCTTCCAATATGGGAGAGAAAGAAAAGGAAAGAAAGAAAGAAGGAGAAAAAGAAAGGAAGAAAGAAAAAGTAAGTTAGTTTAAGAGTTACTCCCTCTGCAAAGGACCTTAAAGTACCCTAACTTAAGGGTCCCTTCACCCATTTTCATTCTGCACTTTCAAACCCGTGTAGTTCCACCACAGTCTTTATTTCTTGGGTTATACTTCTCAGTCTTTCCAGTAAGAATTTCATAGACAACACTGACAGCTGCAGTTTATTAAGCACTGATTGTGTGCTAGGAAACATTCCAAATTTTACTCCTGCTGTCCTCAGTAGCCTTAATAGTAACCTCCTCGGTTCAGTGTTCTCCCTGGGTTCCTCTCAAATCAAAGCTTGACATAAGGGTTTAGGAAGAGGAAGGAGGAAGGGGGAAAGTAAGTTTGTGCTTTGGGCTGCGGGTCACTGCCGTAGGCAGCTCAGCTCTGCCTCTCAGAAGCGTGGGAGTCTGCACCTTTCCCCTCTGCCACTTTGCCAGTGGGGCAGGAGCTGTCTGGGGTGAAGGCTGCTTCTTGCTAATGTAGAAGCCCATGTTACGGGGAAATGGCTTACCTAGTTTATGGGTCAGAAAGGCCTTTTGAAGGGAAATGAAGTTGAAGCTGATAGCTGAAGAATAAATGAGCTATGAAAGATGAGTTGGAGAAGGAACAACATGTGGCTGAGGCCTGTGAGCATGGAGGGGCTGGAGAGAGAAGGGAAGATCCATATGGCTAGTGTGTTGGGGAGGGTGGGCGGTAATGACCAAGGCTGGAGAAGCAGATGGAGCAGATGATGGAAGACTGTGTTATGAGTTAGGAGAGGCAAGTTTGGAAAGATCATTCTGGTTGTGTTAAGAGAAAGACGTTGGAAGGAAGCGAGATTCAAACTAGGAAGACAAGCAAGGGGCTGTTGCTGATGTCCAGAGGAAAGAGCAAGGTGGTTTGGTTGACTGAGTGGTGGGTTCTGGAGATGTGTATGGGGTTAGTGGTTAGGATTTAGCGGGGTATACAGGGTCACATCACAGATGACCCTGGGTCTCCCTAGGCTGTAGGTAGTGGTGTAATTCCTGCGACAGGGAGTAGAAGAGGACAGGGCTGGGAGAAGGGGACTAGATCTGTCTTAATCACACTGAAGGTGAGCAAAGCTACGGACTATCCTGTTAGCTCCATGGCCAGTTCATGAGCCTCAGGGCAAAGGGTCAGGACAAGCATGAGGCAAGCAGGCACATAGGGAGTAACACTGAAGGAGATACTGTCAGGATCCTGCGAGCACAGGGCTGGCACAGGAGCACGAGTGTCTCCGTCAGCCTGGCACCTCAGCACCCTGCTTCCCTCACTTTGCCTTAGCCCTGTCTGGGGCAGAGGTCATAGGTTCTGGCTGGAGTTGCCAGTCTGGACACGAATAGCAAAGGTGACTGAGTGGACATTTGTCATTGTTTAGTTTCCCAGTATTGATTTCTACTTCCTAATTGCACTTGAGTTCATTTTGGGGAATTAGCTTATTCCATTGTGTGTCCTGCTGGGACACAGTGTGAAAAATAGGTGCTTGCCTCTCCCAATGGGACCTGAAAGGGCCCCAGAAGAGCATTCTGAATAGTAGAACTTGAATGGAAAGCCCACCATTTTGCTCAGTGTAAATCCTTGTCTAGTGGCTCTAGCTAAATCACTTAAGCAAGATATTCACAGGAGAGAATGAACAACTCTAGGACACAAAGTTTGCTTGCTATTTTACTGTCTTTTGGTCTACTTATTGGCTAAAATGCTAATTGAAGAAAACATCACTCCTTGCTGAATGTGTTGTTTAAGGATTTGAAGTTTATACCCATGGCAGCAATTTTGGTTATCACCTTTGCAGCTGTTTTGGGAATAGGGAATGGGGTTAGGATGGGATAGGGGAATCGGGGCCTTGTGGGAAAGGGGTGCATGCAGATTCTTAGAATAAGATAGACACTAGTAGAGGCAGACCAGAGACAATAAAAGAAATGGGATCCTCGGTGTCAGTGTTGGAAATTGAACAAGTCTCATATGAGTACGTTAGAAGCTGTGCTCTATACCGAGGATTCCTTAATAAAGGGCTTATATAAAATAGATGTGCGTTTCTCTCTTACATAATACTCTAGAAGTCCACCACCAGCAACATATAAATTCTATTTCTAGGTTCAAAGTGGTCACTCCAGTAGAAGATAGGAAAAATAATCAGCACATTTTTAAAAGACAATGACCTGAGAATGGTATTCATCTCCTTCATTTATGTTCTACTGCTTGGCTACACCCAGTGCTGGGGAGGCTGAAACGCAGCCTCTGGAGTGAATATGGAAGAGACAGTTGCTACTTGCTGGTCCCTTGGAGACACATCTATTACTCAACAGAAGAAACAGAGGATAGCTCTCAAAAATATTGATGTTTTTGTTAAACAAATACATTCTTTCTCTACCCTCAAGGCAATTTGAGTTGGAGTTTCTGTTAACTGTGATAAAAATTCAGCAAATGTGACCCAGGAATTGCCTCTGAGCCCTGTGTTCTTCTCATACCACTTCTCTCTGATCTCTCAGAACAGTCCAAAGATGGTATTGTTTGCATGCCATTTAATTTGATTTGTTAGGGAAGGGAGAGGGGGGAAACACTTTGAAATGAGTCTATATGTCAGCCACTGTTTAGGTTACTTTACATACGGTGCTGATTAGGGTGGGTTGCCAACTTGATTGGCTTGGTATCCACCCTGAGGATTTGTGGAGCAAGTGCTTGGGTGCCTGCCTGGGCCATGGAAGTGGGACATTGGGCACTGTATCTGGGCCCTGACCACTTCCTCTCTAGCACTGCACCCCTGCTCTGCTTCCCAGATACCATGAACTGAGCAGCTTTGCTCTGCCATGATCTTCCTGCCTTGGAACGAGCTGACTTTGGACCAAATCCTCTTAAAACTTAAGCTAAATTAAACCTCTCCTTCTTTAACCTGTGGGTGCAGGTATTTTGCCCCAGTGACAGCAAAGTCACTAATACACATATGTATATCCTTTAATCCTCAGCATAGCTCTTTCACCTATTTCATTTTTTATTTTAAATCTCTGGGTCACAGGTGAGTAAAAGGAGGTTGAGAGAAGTCATTCCTGTTTGTCTGATTTTAAAGCCCTTGCTTTTTTCATTGTGTCCCTAATGTGACAGTGTGACACGGAGGTGTATGATGGGAGGAGAATTAGTGGGCACACGGGAAGTTGGGAAAGGTGGGCAGTTGGGAGGCAGTGGAGTAGGCTCTGGCAATGAAAGGACCAAGTATTGTGTGGATGTGTGTGTGTGTGTGTGTGTGTGTGTGTGTGTGCGTGTGTGTGCTTCATAGAGATGGTGTGCAGGGAGGAAGACCAGTGCTGAAAGGACTGGTGATTGATGACCTCAATCAGACAGCTCTCTTTGTATCCCACTGCCCCATGTCACACACCCTCCTGACCATTCATCCAGGCGCCTCTTCATTAGCAGGGCATTTGAGTGAAGTGGCCTGCAGACCTGGGCTTTCCCTGATATGACAGGCAGGGGATGCTGCTTAGTAATACTGCATCCTCCAGGACTGTGAGATTTAGTGTGAAAGTCTATCCAGGCCAGTGCTGGCTGCCATGGAGGGCAAGGAGCTGGAGGTGCAGGGCTCACAGTCAGAGCTGGAACTCCAGAGAGGAAAGTGCTCTCCACCACCCGGGCTGCAGCTAGCATCTCGCCCCAGCCTGGGTGTCTCTTTCCTTAGCAGGTCCTCCCATGAGAATTCTATTGTCTGACCTTCAGGACAGGAGGAAGTTTGTTCCTTAAGGGGCACAATGAGGACACTGGCCGCCAAGGACGCAGGGAGGAAACGAGGAGGAGCCCTTGGGCTCTCCAAGAACCCGCTGCAGGCACCTTTGGCAAGAGCTCAAGGAGTGATGGGATGGGCGGGGCTCCTGCGGAGTGGCCCACCGGAAATAATGGTGGAGTCTGGGGGTCAATCCTGGGCCCAACCCCTGCTCAGGGCTATCGTTACCAGGGCCACGTACCTGGGAGTTTCCAGCCTTCCTCTGCCCAACCTGGGGGGTCCCCAGTCCTCGCCAGGTGGACTTGCTTGAGCCTCTCAGAACACACCCCACCCCTTCCTCAGGGCCCCTCCGGGTCCCTTCCTTCCCCTCTCTGCTCATCTTTCAGGACCCTAATCAAATGCTCCCTCTCTCACGGGAAGCGTTCCTCCACGGCTCTGGGCACTCATGTGGGCCTCTGCTCTGCCAAGCTCATATTATTTTTACCTGCATAACATCTTATATTTTATAGGTGCCCAGGAAGTACATGTTGGTAAATGAATAGTCTTGCTAGGCTTTACTGTTGTTAGTTTTGATAGCATTTATGCATTAAATAAATAGTCATATGGCATAAGTCCAAGGATGAAGTCTAAAAGATCTTTCGTTGAAATTTGTGCTTTAATTCTCTGCCTCAGGCAGTGTGGTCCCCTTACCATTCCAGTGCCTCGGTGGAGGAGGGGCCTGGGACTCACTTCCCATGGTACCCTGCAGGATGCCCCCTTCCTGGTGTTGCAAAGGCTTCTTCTAGTGGGTGCACTCAGAGGCTCGAAACAGTTAAAAGGTGAGCTGCCAGGAATATCTACGTTTCAAAGGGGTCACTTAAGGAGAGACAAGAAGCCAAGGGATGGGACCTCGCTGGAGAAGGGAATGGCAGGGTCGAAGACAAAGTTCACAGCTTTCATCAGTGGCAGTGAGACAGGAGCAAAGGCCCAGAGACACTTAGTTGGGATTCCTTTAACTCTGTCACTCAGCATGGTATGAATATACCCACCCCTTAGTCAAGGAAAAGCCCTGGAAGAAATGTAACTGCATTTTGCTAAGTGGGAAAAGCAGAGCCAAAAGGCTGCACACTGTGCGACTCTAACTATACCATAGGTCATCCTGGTAGAGGCAATACAGCCAGCATGGCAAAAGTCAGGGTTGCCTGGGGCGCCATGGGAGGTAGGGATGAATACTCAGAGGACAGCAGATTTGTAGGGCAGCAAAATTATTCTGTACAACACTGTGATGACTGACATATGACACACACTTGTTAACACCCCTAGCATGTACAACATAAAAAGTGTACCTTAATGTAAACTATGAACCTTTGCTAGGAAGAACATGCCACTAATATTGCCTCAGTAATTGTAACATGTACCACATGACTGCAAAATGCTAATCATGGAGGAAATTACATTTGGAGAGAGGAGGTCTCTATGTGAACTCTCTGTAGTTTTGCTACATTTTTTAGTAGATTTTGCTAATTTTTTAGTAGATTTAAAACTACTCAAATATAAAGTCACTTATAAAAATATTAACTGCATATTTACTTACTCACAGCTCACACTGATGCAACATTTACCATATAATAGGCATTATTCTTGCATATATAAGCACTTTCTTAAAATTCTCACATCCAACTTGTGAGCTAAGGGCTATTATTTTCATATTTCTGTTGAGGTTCAGCAGGTTTAGGTGAACTTTCTGAGAGTCACACAGCTAACAGTCTTCAGGACCTGAAATTTGACCCCAGGCCTATGGGTCCTGAGTCAGCACCATGCTACATGACACTCTCTGTCCTGTGTTAGTAGGTTTTCTGTCACTGTGACACATATCTGAGATAACTTCTAAAAATAAAAGGTTTATATTGGCTTGCAGTTTTGGAGCTCCCAGTCTGTGATTAATTGGCCCAATGGCTTTGGCCTTTGATGAGGCAGGACAAAATGGCGGGTACATGTGGCAAAGCAAAATTGCTCACTCAGAACCAGGAGGCAGAGAAAGACAAAGGGGCTGGGGTCCCACAACCGCCTCTGCGGATATAGTTCCAGTGACTTAAGGACCTCTCACACCACCCTGTCTCTCCAAGGTCCCACTACTTCCTGCTAGCACCATTTCATGGACCAAGCCTTTAGCACATGACCCCCGGGAACATTTAAGATATAGCCTATAGCATATGTCAGCGTGCGTTATCCTAGATGCCTCTCTTTCCTGCTGCAGCCTGGACAGGTGACTCCCTGTGTGCTGTGAACACACCCCTTTGCAGACACACAAGGTGTGTTTTTTTTTTTTTAATTTTAAAGATAAAAAAATAGAAATAGTACAGAATTTCAAAACAAGACGATAAGTAATTAACAATTGTTATTATATTGCATATTGTTATCTTCAAAGTAGTTGCTATCATTACCAGATATAGGTACATAAGATTGATCAAACAATATAAGTCCTAATTAATTGTTCCTTTCAGTGAGCTATTGGAAGTCAGTAGTACAATTATCTTAGCAACCTTGTGTGTGTATATATCCGTAGTTATGCCTTCCTTCTTTTCTTTGATGCATGTGTGTTAAGTGGTTGCCAAAGAGTTGGGCACATGTCTTGTTGAATCCTAGAGAAGCTAAGGGCTTCGGTGAACTGCTGCTCATAGCTGAGCATAAGAAGGCAGCTGGGTGAGCGAGTTGCTTTGACCAGCTTGGACACATCACGGCAGCTCCAGCTCATGACTCCTGTCCTCACTTATGTCTTCAGCCTCGTCTTTGACCACCTCATCTGCACATTGCTCAGCCTTAATATCAAGCCTTTCAATGATTTCTAGTAGTTTCTCACTTCTAAAAACTGAAGTGTTTGTCAATCTCCTACTCGTCAATGCTACTCTTGCATTTCATGTTTCTTCAAAGCTTAATCTAAAGAAATGATCATTGCTGGGCTGGAATTTAACCTAAACCAGAGGTGAGAACTCATGTTGCAAGGCCAAGGGTTCATTCATGGTGCCCAGGGTCCTGCAAGTGACTCTGTGCCAGAGAGGACAGAGAGAGGAATGGAATCATCCAATTTCTCTTGCCATCTCTTGGGCTTTGCACCTTGGGTCCCTGTTAGCAGGCCACCTTCACCTACCCAACTTGCCCTGGGTTTTCTGTTCACAATAATCAGTCTGGTGACATGGATGTGTGTGGCCTCATTCTCCCTGGCAGGATGTCCTGGGGAAAATGTGCCTCATGTGGGACTCCACGAGCTGATCCTGTGGTCTCCCTGAGGGCTGCAAGTTGCAAACAAGAAGCTGAAGTTCTGGAACCTGTGTGATGTAGGATGGTGGCAATGAGTGGAATGATGGCCCTGCCCGTGGTGACCTGGCTGTGCATCTGCCATGTTTCTCCTTAACTTCCTCTTCACATTGTAGTTAGGGTGAACTTCCGGTATGTTCCTTGTTCTTGTCCTCCTTCTGTCTCCTCCTGTCTTGTCTTGTCTGACACACCAAGGGCTCTAAAGAGCTGCTTCAAATTCCTGCAGACATTAGGATGGTGGCTATGTGTCCCCCTAGGGTCCTGATCCTCTCTGAGCAAAGTATTCATTAACCTAATAGTGAACAAAGTTTTATCAGCCTGGAAGCTGTGGAAGGGGCAAGAAAGCTCTATCTTCTTTGCCTTTGTGTCCCTCACTACAGATCCTGGAATAAAGATGCTCATTTAGTAGTTGCTGAGTAAGTGTGTGAACTCTGGAGCCCTAAAATGAAGTGAATGGGAACAGAGATGCATGCTCCATGAAAGTCATGGGCCAGCAACATCATCAGTCACGCAGCAGCAGCAATGTGTGTATCTCGTACATTCTGCGCCACGTTAATGTGTGGTTAATAAAGGGAAGAATAAGATCTCACAGTGCTTGGAGCCAACTCCTCAAAAAATTAAGTAACCCTGAAAATGGAGCAGTTACCTTTCCCTGCAAGGATCGTAGTTGTGAGTGTGAATGTATTTTGGGAGTGCTTGGGTCACAGATAAAGAAATGAGGATTTTCCTCTCTGTGAAGCACTTCCTTGAAGATGCACAGAGTCACAGTGAATGGCCAATTGAGGAGCCAGCAGGCCCATGAGAAAGCAGCTTGTCAGAGCCTGGTATTACGTAGGATTAATATTAGGCATCTCTGTCTCAGCCCAGTGAAAGGCCTCAAGTGTCCTTGGAGTCTCAGCGACCTTTCACAGTCAATGACTACATTGTTCTCCAGGCCTGGTGGCTGAACTCATAGGAAATGCAGCACACTTGTCATCCTCCCTGCCCACCACATCTGGGCTGGGGTCCTAGGGCCCTGGAGCACTGAGCTCCAGACCCCATCATGTTACAGTTCCCTTGCATAAAACCTTCCTGGCTGCTAGAGCTCCTGATTGTTGTTTCCCGGATCTCTCGACAATCTTTTCAATGGGCTTAGCTGAGAATTAGGTTGCAATTGCCCAGGTTCTAGGAGCCTAGCAGGTCTTAAACCTGTCATCAGCAGAGCTGCTGCTCCAACAGGATGAAGCTCATGGTGCAAAATCACCTAGAACTCGGGCAGCAGGAGTAGGACCTGAAGCCTACTTGTGCCATTTTCATACACGGAGAGCACAGAGGCTCCAAAGGCTACTGACACATTTGCTTCTAAGTCTTGATTACACTAAAGATTTGCTATTTTTTATGCCTCTGTTTCACAGATGAGGTGCTGTGGCTCAGGGCATACAGCAATTACACGGCTTGCTGGGCCTCAGATGTAGGCTTCTGACTTCACACAGGGAAGGAGGCGATGGTGTCTGCTCAGTGACAAGCCGTGTTACACAGTGTTAGGGATTATGTACTCTTTATGTAGATTTCTCATTGCGGACTGTGATGTGCAAACTGAAGCTAACATAGACTTCATTAATTTTTTTGTGGTGCAGTGCAGTAATGCCAAGTAGAGTTCCCTGGCAGTGTGGCAGCTGAAGTAGAAAAGGTGAGTGGCAGGCTGGTGCAGAAGGAAGGGTCTGTGGGCTGGGGAGAGGACTGTGTCTGCATCGTGGGGAAGGAGGGGAAGCCAGGTTGTGAAAGCAGGGATGAATCTCTTTCAGAGCAAGTAACTAACACTCAGAAGCTCCCTTAGGAATAGCTGTGTGGATGTCGCTGGCAGCAGATGGACAGGGAAGTTATGTTCCTACAAGGTCCAGTGAGGCTTGACAAAGATTCTTTGCTTGACTCTTCTCCTGGGCCTATCTGTGCACTTCTTACAAATCCAGTTTTGGCAAGAATCCTATGAAGTCACTTTAACAAAAAACCATCCTCCCACTCTCTCCTTATCTGACCCTCTTCAATATCTGACCAAGTTTTCATTTGTCTCCTCTCCCCCTGGTCTGATTGCCATGGTCTGTGTTCAGAAAGAATCTTCTTAGGTAAGTTCAGCTATAACCTCCTGCCCCACTCATTTTCCTTGACTTTTTTTCTCGGTAATTTTCCACTCACTCCTTTCCATTCAGCTGTTTGGTTAGAAATCTCTTAATTTCTCTCTTCCACTGCAAAATCCCATTGCAGCAGTCCCCATGCATTTGGTGACAATGATTCTTGAATGTATTTTCTTTAGTAGGCTTTAGAACAGCAGGTATGATGGTGAGCCAGTGGAAGTCAGGATCCCAGGGTGGGTCCCAGACTCCAGAATCTCAGAGAAGGAGCCCTTTTGAGTAGTGACAAGGGCCATGACCTGGGAAGCTGTAGAAGCCTTGACTTTGGCCCTGACATTGAGGAGTAAACATAGGGCAGAGCCAGGGGTGACTCTGTGCACCCATTCCTGGGGCTGTCACGCTATTCTGAGTGGTTGTGGTGCATAGGAGTTGGATGGATGCAAATCTTCAATCACTTTGAACATCCCACTGTCAGCTCTCTCCAGAGGTGTATTTCCAAGAGGGAGAAAATGCTGTACACATGTTTACACCAAGGCTGACTACATTCTGTGACATTTTGCCCCTAATGTATGGCTGCTGGAGTGTGGTCTTGGCACTGCCTTCTTTGGCTTTCTGTGGATCTGGTGGAAGGTAAAGACAGAGCTGGACTCTGAGTACGTTTTTCTTTTCATCCAGGCACTGCCTTTACCCAATCAGCCCTGGCTTCCTGCAGCACAGATCTGGGCTGTAATAGAGCCGGTCTTGTTTTATTTTTTATTAAGTTCATGAACTTTAGAGGAAGGAACCTGGAAAAAATGGTCTCATTACCTCAGGAATGAAGGCTCATGCTACTTTTAATGCCAGACGTTGGCGTGGCCTTGCTTGTTATAGCCACAAATAATCCGGGTGGAAAATTGCAATAGGGTGGTGAGGCACAAACAGGATGGCTGCTGGGGGCGGGGCAGCAGGTGGAGGGGTGGAGGTCAGTGAGGGGTCAACTCCTAGAGAAGGTGCCTGCTCTAAGACCTGCGCACACTGACTTTGGGAGAACAGTGTTGACCAAGGCCTTTCCAGAAGCCAGGAGGATGGGACGAGCTTAGACTCTGGGTTTGGAAGAATTCGAGTCATATTGCAACGTGGCTATTTATTAAAGCTGCATAATTGTTTACAAGTTTTCCAAATGCCTTGCATTTCAGTTTCCACATCTGAAACATGTAGAAAATATCTCTCTTTCTGGACTGTTGAAAGGATTTGATGAGTACGCAGGGAAGGTGTCTGGGGGAGGGTCTACAAAGGCCAATGGGGCACCTGTCCAGTTCTCCGAGGAAACATCTCCCTGCACAGTGCAGGGCAGTGCTTCACACACTTTAGTTGTTCACTGACCCGGAGGTGCTGGGATCCAGCTCTTCTCCTGGGAAGAGGGGCTGGGGAGTGAGGCTGGACCTCTGGCCAAAGCCAGCCCAGCACTGCTGTGTTTTGGGGCCGATGGGAATGTTCCAGGAGCTCTTGTTAAATTTAGGAGTTTCTGGCTTCATCCCAGACCCACTAAATAAGAAATTCCCAGGGCTTCGGGGATGTGTGTTTTTAACAAAAGCCCTCAACAATTTTTATCATTAAAGAATTTGGAGAAACATTGGTTAGTATAGTAGTTGCTGTACTGCTGGGTAACCGGTGATACCAAGCCGGCTTCCATCTCTCCCTGAGTAGCTCAGAAAATACTTCAAGGGTAATCTCTAAGACCCAGATTTACTTTCAAAGACTGTGAGGTTGCCTTATATTTGGGGAAGAGTATGCCTTGCCTTTAGACGAAAGATGCTGTCCCACTCCTCTCTGCCTGTGCTGTTGTCCTTCCTTCTGCCGGAAATCCTCTCCCCATTTTCCCTTTGCACACCTTCTCCTCCTTGGAGAGTCAGTTCAGGAATCACTTCTTTGGTGAATCTTTTGTGACACTCTTAGGCCAGAAAAGGGGTGTCTTCCTCTAAGCTCCCTTCATGACATCCATGATAACGGGAATGATATCACATGATGTGTTCCTCCTCCCATGAGTTTATGTGGGTGGGGTCAAGAGCAGCCCCCATGCCCAGACTGGAGCCTCTCTTGTGGGAAAAACATAAGACATTGGAGATGGAGACGAGCTGTCCAGTAGGAGGAGAGGCACAGTGGGCAGCAAGTTCAAAAGTACGGAAGTTATAAAAAAATACACTTTCTTCCCTTCTCCAACCATTTTTAATAAGAAAATCATTTTTTTTGTAACTGTGATTTTGAAGTCCTGACAAATTTTCAGTAAACCATAACTGATCTCTTTACATTTGGCTATATTTATGAAAGCTGGGAAAGGGACTATTCTAATTCCAGAAATAATATTTATCATTAAACTGAAAGGACTCTGGACCAGTTTTGATAGCCCATACGCTACATGGCTTTGCCAAGTGTGATGTGATCGTGTATGTGGAAGGCTTTGCCTTCATGCGCTGTTCTAATCATGCCTCTCCTACCTGTTGTTGGCCGTCTTGAGCAAGTTACTAAGATTAAGCTTCAGTTTTCTACTAGTAGAATAGAAAATTAACAGACATAATCTTTGCCTTTATCCTTTCAGAGTTGAAAGGGAAAATTGAAAAGTAAATACAAAAAAGAGTCTTGATAGATTTGGGCATTTGCTTATCTACTAGTTAGATGAAATTTAGAAGAGATGATAAATGTCCAGTCCAGAATTCAATCTATAAAGGAGAAAAACCCCTTAAGGAGAATTAGCTTGGCAGCAGATCATGTCATAAGCCCCAGACAAAAATTGTTAGAAATCAAACTTAGACCACCTCAATGGGGTAATGGAAGACTAAAAATATGTTCTTTGTTTTGGCATTGTAACTAGGTTGGCAAAAAAGTAGAAAGCTATGTGATACTGTGTTGTGTTAGTCACATTTCTATCACTATAATGAAATACTTGAGATAATTAACTTATAAAAAGAACAGATTTCTTTTAGCTCACAGTTTTGGATTTCCAGTCTGTGAGTGACTAGCCCCATTGTTTTGCATCTGTGGTGAAGCAGCACATCATGGTGGGAGAGAATGGTAAGAAAAAATCTCTCATCCCATCAACCAGGGAGCTGAAGGGAAAGTGGAAAGGGCCAGGGCCCTACAATGCACTCTAGGGCCCAGCCCCTCCATGATTTAAGCCTTCCCTCTTGGCCTGTCTCCTAAGGAGTCCACCATCTCGTGGTAGCACTCCCCTGGGACAGAGCTTTAAACACAATGACTTTTGAGGGATACCTATCCAATTCATGCCACACAGGTTGTCAGGGAAAAGAGATCTAGGAACTGTCACATACCACTTATGTGAGAATAACTTGTGCAGACATGCTAGTGAATAATCTGGTGCTACTTGGGTAAATTCACTATGTGCATGTCCATGACCCAATAATCTGGTGCTACTTGGGTAAATTCACTGTGTGCGTGTCCATGACTCTTGGCTTGTGGTCATTTATAAAAATTGGTTCATCCCACTTCTTTCTACCTTACTATATAGTACCTGGCCTCCTTCACACTAAGGATGAAAATGAAAATCTTTACTACCCAGATGCCCTTACTACTTAGGTTACATTAATGCCCTTGCCTCCTCTACACTCAAGCATTCACAAGTGATTGGAAAGGCGGAAGTGGTAATCAGGAGGCAAAGATCTGGCCTTTGCTTCTTCTGATGTTTTTGTTGCTAGTATGATCACAGATTTAAAATGACGCAAATTGCTTCTCAGAAGATGTAGCAAAGGTCCTGTCCTCATGTAAGTACCAGTAAGTTGGATGTTGGGCATCTCTTTTGCTTGCTGTGGTTGTGGCAGAGGGGGCATTGATTTCCAGGTCTCTAGACCATTGCTGCTTGGAGTGCTTAGGTTCTAGGAGGCATTCTTGGAAGTTCAGCCTAGAACATATGTTCTTCTGATCATCTAAAAATAACAAATCCCCTTCACTGAATACATTTTTAGCTAAGATAGAAATCTTTTTTTTTTTTTTTTTTGGTTTTTTCTCCGGTACCAGGAACTGAACTCACGACCTTGCACTTGCCAGGCAGGCGCTTTTGCCGCTGAGCTAAATCCCCAGCCCTAGCTAAGATAGTGTAAGAAAATTTTGACAACTCCAACTAACCCAATGTTTCATAAAGAGGATGCAAATGAGGATTTTCATCACAATATTATATATATATGAGTAGACATTAGAAATCACATATTGGACATCAGGATGGGTTTATAAAATGAGGAGTAAATGTAAGCTCAGGGTAGTGGGCAGCATTTAGAAGTTAAGAATTAGCTGTCTACCCAGGGGCACAGATCTTAATAATATAATAGCTTTTTGTTTTAAAAGGGAGGCTATAGCATAATACCATTTATGCAAATTGAAAATATAGGCAGAAAAACAACTATGTGTTAAACAATAACATAAATGAGTGCCTAGCTGGGAAGAGAATGCAGAAACAAAGAATGAATAAAGAAGGGGACCTTACATGTAGTGATTTATGTGCTTAGGAGAATTCTTTACAAAACACTTTGCCCCTGAGATGGTGGAGGAGTAGAAGGAGAACTGACGTCACACATCACAAGAGAAGACACTTTGAAGTGCTTCTCCCACCACGTCTGTAACATAGCAGTGCCATGCATTGAGGAAAATATTGTTCATGAGGAAGAGAGCAGGATGACAAAGGTGTGTGTGACATGTCACCAAAGCAATGTTTGAAGAAGCTGGGGATATTCAGCTTGAAGGAGGAGAGAGGTGGGTGACAGGGTCACTAACCACTCTAGTTTCCCAGGCATGCTCCTTGTTTTATCAGCTACATCCTATATCCCAAGAAATAGCAGAGTCCTGGGAAACCAGGATGGCTGGTCAACCTAGGGAGACATAATTAATATCCTCAACTGTCTGAAGAGACTATATAAAGATAGAAGTAAGCAGACATTTTGCACCTTCAGGAGGCATATTTTAGATCAGTGGGAAGACTAAAATTAGAGTAAGATTTTGGTTCAGCACAAGGAGAATTTTCTAACAACCAAGTATGAACCAATGAGCAGACAATCGCTGAGGACACTTGATCACTGACATTTAGTGAGTTCGTGCTAGGTTATTACACTTTTCCCTTATTGCATTTAATTTATGAGGAAACAAAATAACTTTCCCAAGTCAGACAATTAAGGGCTTTGAACATAGGGCTTTCTTACTCCAAAAAGCCTATGCTGTTAACCAATATGTTTTAAAATAATCTTTATTTTAAAAGAATAAAAAAACCAATAAAAACAATAGAGAATTTCAAAACAAGATAACAGGAAATTAACAATGATTGTTATATTGCTTATTGCTATCTTCAAAGTATTTGTTCAGATTACAAGATACAGGCACACGAAATTGATCAAACAATTAGCCATTAATTGTTCCTTTCAATAAACTAATAAAAATTAGTAGCACAATTATCTTAGCTATCTTATACACATATATATAAGAGAATATATATATATATTCTCTTCCTTCTTTCCCCCCTCCCAGTTATTTTGTCCTTTTGATCAGTTTCTTTCCCTTTCACAATATCTATTGTACCTTTCAGACTTTATTTACTCTTTCAGTTTGTTAAACTAGGGAAACAATATGATGTTTACACATGTGGGTCTGATTTATTTCACTTATGAGTATGGTCTCTATTGCATCCATTTATCTACAAAAGCCTTGAGTTTATCTTTCCTTATAGCTAATACCCCATTGCATAAAAATACCACATCTCTTTTATCCATTCCTCAGTTGATGAGCATTTGAGTTGTTTCCAAGATTTAGCTATGACAAACTGTGCTGCTGTAAACATGGGTGCACATATATGATTGTAGTATGATGTTTTCAGCTCTTCTGGAAAAATATTCAGAAGGGGAATAGCTGGCTCAAATGGACCTCTAATCTTAGTTTTTTGAGGAATATCCCCATTGATTTCCACAGTGGTTGCACCAGTCTACACTCCCACCAGTAGTGGAGAAGGGTTCCTTTTTCCCCACAACCTCTCCAGCATTTGCTTTTGATTGATTTCTTGATGGTAGCCATTCTTTCTTGGGTGAGACAGAATCTCAATGTTGTTTTAATTTGCATTGCTTGAATGACTAATGACGTTGAACATTTTTTCTTTTTTTTTTTTGCCATTTGTATTTTTTCATCTGTGAAGTGTGTATTCATCTCAGATGCTCCTTTTTCAATTTGGTCTTTGAATTTGGGGTACCTGATTTTTAAAATTCTTTATATATTCTAGATAGAAGTTCTTTATCTGAGAGAATGTTGGTTAAATTTTTTTCCAAATTTGTGGGTTTTCTTTTTACCTTGTTGGTGATTTCTTTTGATGTGCAAATTTTTTCAATAAGATTAGATCCCAGTTGTTGATTCTTTGAAGTATTTCCCGTGCAGTTTGGATTTTGTTCATGAACTCTTTGCCTATCCTTATGTCTTCAAGACTTCTACCTATTTTCTTTTCTAGTAGATTTAGTGTTTCTAAAGTCAAAATGGATCAAAGATCTAAAGTAGTCTTAACTATCCTTTCAACTTCAAGATGATAATACTAAGTGTTAGTTACATTGTGTTACAGAGTAACAACACTTACAACTTCAGAGGTGAAGAATTTCAGTGAAGGATAGACTAGACCAGGGCTAGTTGTGACTTGATGTTAAAAATACGTGATTCATAAAACAAGTGTAGCAGCAGACATAGTCCTGAGAGTCTGTCTCTGGTTGATATTCTCAGTGACACTCGATAAGGAAAGAGATCTGAAGAGCTCTCCGATGTGCCAACTATAGTAGTTCACGTGTAGACTGTCATAATGCAGAGCCTTAAAAGGAAGTGTATATGTGCTTATACTTGAGTGATATATGATAAGAAATGTGGCAAAAGTTTAAATAAAGATTATAACAGTAAAAAAGGCAGGTATAGTTTCTGTCTTTCTGGAGGATAAGCAGGATAGTCACAACTCAGTTACAGTAATGGGTGCCGTTGTTGTGTATATGATGCTCTGTGATAAATACGAGACAGAGTGCTTTACAATAGTCAATAAATACATGACAAACAAATAATCTTGTTGAGTTCTGTGCTGTGCAGCCATACTGAGAGACCCTACAGAACCCTACATAGCAGGTCCTACAAGCACATTGAATAGATGAGGACATAGAGGCTCAAAAAAGAATCTTCTTGCTACTGTCATTTTTGTCTGCTACTATTGTAAAGATAGTAAGTGGGAGAATATGGGTATATATCTTCCTTTTAACAAACCTTTTAAACCCAGCCACAAATGTTATTTTGTTCTATAATTGTCAAAGGCAATTTTTTGCTATCTGTCTATCTTTTATCTATCTATCATCTGTCTCTCTGGTGGTAGGAATGAAATCTAGGGCCTTGAGCATGCTAGGTGAGTACCCTACCACTGGGCTACACTTCCAGCTCACTTTGCAGCACCCTAACATTACTAATCACTGCATTTATTCCTTTAGATTTCAACCCACTGGTCTTGCCATAGAGATACTTTAACACTTTGCTTTTTATTTTTTCCCCTTTCAATTCTTCTGGATAAAGATATTTTAAAAGTCATTCTGCCATTTTTCATGGTTTCCCAAGTCTACTTTGATGACAAAGATTAGCTGGAGCTCTTATGGAAAATAATGACTTCTAGACCCACCTTTGGAGATTCTGTTTCACAACCTCATTATAGATTCATTCTCCTTGTATTGTAATGAGGTATTTACTAATCAGCAACCTTCCCAAGCTGAGTACAAAGTAAGTGCTTGTTTAGTGAGTGAATGTATTAGTGGTCTTAGCCTTACCTTATAGGTCTTCAGCACACAATCTGGACGGTCATTAGTGAAGAAAGGCAAAGAACCAATGGCAGCATCTCCCTCCAGAATGATGTTAATCCATTCATTAAAACTATTATTCATAAATTTAATCACATAGTACTTGAGCTACATGACCTTATCTTCCTGCTAATGTTTGCCTGTCTTTTTCAAAAGGACATTATGTAAGATTTATTAATGCTCAAGGGAGAGACAAAGTTTGGCAGTGTTTATGATTTGACAAACTATGTACATACCAAGACAAATGCATTATTTTTAAAATGCTCCCCAAATGTGCCGATTAGTTACAAGCTAATTGGTGCAGACTTTTTAAAATTCACCTGTGGTTGCTCTCTGAAAGGCTAAGCTTTGTGTTCATGTCCTGTCTTGTGGCATTTATTCCCGGAAGTGTTTCTAGTATCTCAATGTGGAGATATTCTTCACTGAACTGGATTAGTTGAGTAATTCTGATCTACTAGTTAAGTACTTATTCATTTTCTTTCAGCGTACTGGCTATGTTGAGACAGGTTAATGCAAGATGCTTGTGATATGGCAGTGAATGGGATATGGTCAACATGTTCAAGGCAGGAAGAAGAAAATTAAATAAGCAGTAGATGAATTGTGATTGAGATTATAAGATGAGGGAGGTTAGTGCAGGTTACAATAGGAGACTGGACAAGGGTCTTGTGCATCAGCCAGGCATCAGAGAAGCCCTCCTGCCTGTGGCTTCATGCACTGGTGGGACTTGCCATGCAATAAAGATGTTCTATCCAGAGCCACAGCCTTTACCTGAAACATTTTCATAGAGGCAAAGGGAGTTCAAAGGGGTACTGAAGGGACAGGGCTAAAGGGAGTCTTGTCCCCTTCTCTCCAAGACTCAGAACAGGATTTCAGAGGCAGCAAATCAGCACACAAGAACCTCTATCTGCCCTTTGCATGAACTCCTCTGGCGGTGGGCAGTTCTGGGCTCATGAGGCAACTGCTCCCCACCAGCAATCTATTGGCACAGGCTGAGGAATGGTATGGAAACAATATCGCCCCAGCCACCAAGCAGGCAGGCTCACACAGATTTCTGTGCGGCTGGTGGGGAGGAGGAGAGATTTTACAAAGTGGACTCTGAGGAAGCCCATGTTCGTTTAAGTCTTATTATAAGCACATGTCTTGTACAGTCACACCAGTTAGTGCTGCGTGCTCCTTTATCCACTCACAAAGCCGCCTGGAAAGTGAGGATTTATATTTATCCATGGCTGCGCTGTCTGTAATAAAGAAGCTTTACTTTTGACTCTTGCTGCAGTTTCCATTTAAATAAAAATAAAATTGAAATCAAATGCTGTGTTTGGAGCTGCTGTGCTTCCTTTGACATTTGCTAATCATCCCGTCTCATTATTTAGCCTCAGAAACCAGAGCCTCTGGAACTGGAGCGTGTAGCTGCGTCCATGCCATCTATTGGTCTATCAACTACATCTTCCCTACCTCCCCTGGGAAACTACCCTGTGGGATAGTTTAATAAGGCCCAGTTAAGTAAATGTTTCTCAAGGTATAAACTCCAAACCACACACCAGAATCACCCGAAACTTGACTAAGAAAGATTTTCCAGACCCACACTGACCTTCTGCATCTGAATTTCTGGAATCAGTGCCCAGGTACCAGCAGCATTTTAAATGTACTCTGGTTGATCCCTATGAATATTCTCCTGTTCTGTGCATCAGCTCTGAGCTCTGTGTAAACTTGGAGGCTCAGAGTGGAATAATATATATAGTTTGTCCTTTCCTTAAGCCACAGTGTGGAGAGTGACAAATTAACACACTCATTTCACCCAGAATGATCATTTTTAGTGACAGAACACACCCACACACACATGCATACAAACACGTTAGGTTAACAAACTCAATGTTATGGCATGCATGGTCATGGGTGGTGGATCAGGGACTTTGTTACTGAAAAATTAAAGCATGCAAATGATTTTTAATAAAACATATATTAGGTCTCACTCAAGGTTTTCCTGTGTTAACATTTTTCATTATGAAAGATTTCCAAACTACATGGTACAAATATAAGTACAGCAACAATATTGAGGGTATAATAATACTATCAATATGGTAGTATTATGATAAACTTCACATATCAGGTACATGTATCAGGATTTCATTTTCCTGGTTTGATCAATGCCTCCACCCCTAATTCTGCCCAAATGCTTGGTTTTCTTTTGAGGGATACTTATTTGTTTGAGTTTGATACTGGGTATTTGAACTCAGGGCCTTCACAATGAACTATATCCCTAGCTCTTTGTAAATTCAATATTTTTCAAGGTCTTTTAAGGTTTTGCTAAGTTGCCAGGCTGGGCTTGAACTTGTGATCCTTCTACTCATCCACCCTAAGTGCTAGGATTACAGGGCTGCACTACCACATCCAGCTCAATTGCTTTTAAAATCCCAGACCCCATGTCATATCCATCATATATATTCAGTCTACATCTATGGACATGGTCTTCACAAACCACAGGGTTATCACCACACCTAAAGAAATGCGCTATAAGGCTTTGCATATTCAAATTCCGTCACTTATCTCTGTTTGATGTTATTGGTGGTTTGTGTAAATCAGGACCTAAATATGATCCACACAAATTGCATTTGGTTGGTGTGTTTCTTTCATTTTGTATAATCTAAAACAGCTTTCACTGTCTGTTCCCTTCCCCTTTTCATTGCATTTTCTTACTGGAAAAGCCAAATTGCATAAAGAGTTTCACATTCTGAATTTGTCTGTTTGCTTCTTTCTGATGTTTAACTGATTTCGCAAACCTTTCTATCAATTGTGGTTCTGCTGCCTCCTCTTTATTTAAACTAGAATTTAGCTGTAAAGCCTGGATTAGTTCATTGTTGTATCATAAACAGAGGCCACATAATGTCTGATCATCCCATTTTTAGTGCTGATCATTTGATGAAGGGCTTGGATGGTGTCTGCTTGATATCTCTACTCCAAAATTTTCCTTTATCTTCTCATCCAATGATTTCATCTATGGATAATTTTGTTTAACTCAATTATTTCAGTAGGTGCTGAAAATTCAGTTTTCCCAATTCTTTTATCTTTATATTTATTGGTTAGAATTCTTCTGTAAAATGCCATTACATGAACAGAGTATGGATACTTGACTACCTTGAAATTATTTTATTCAGAAACAACAGGATAAATACTTATTTCCTTCTCATCAACAGTTTTCAGAGAGCAGATACCTAGGGAGAGTTAATGGTGAAGGTCGAAGTCACTTACTTTTTCCCTGTTGAATACCATTCTGAGTGCACAGGTTTCATATGCAGATTGTTACAGTACATGGTGACAACCACTATGCTGGCCTTGAGTCTTTTATCACACCCTCAGTAGACTTTGATGGCTTCCTTGCTTCTGGTACAAGAAGTCCCTGGAGTTGCATTCTCCAGACTTTAATCATGATCCATCTTGGGAAGAGTCTCTGTTTATTTTGTGGAGAACAGAATTAGGCCACAGAGTGCTATGTATGTCCACTGCTATGCAGTCATCTTAATTGCTTTTTTCTGTTTCTGTTGCTGACACAAAATACTTGATACCCAAAATTACAGTAGGAAGGGTTTATTTTAGCTAGCAGTTTGTAGAGGTTTCAGTCCATAGTTTGTTGGCTACAAGGTAAGGTGGTATGCAGAAGGGCATCACAGAAGAGAAATAGTCCATGTCAGAGCAGGCAGTGGACAGTGACAAGCAGCAGAGCAGTGAAGCAAGCCTCCCTTTCCCTTTTATCCCATCCAGGCAGCAAGTCTTTTTGGTGGTGCCACCCACACCCAGGGTGGGCCTTCCCATTACCCACACTCAGAGCTATGCTAAATCCAATCAGTGGACTAATTTAGTAAACACACCCTTAATCCTAATGTCACATGCCTTAGATCCAGCCAAAAAGGCCCCACCTATGAATGCATGAGACTTTGAGGGGACACGTGTATATAAGCCATAACAGTGATTTTCATTACTTTCAGGCCATTTTAGTGGGCAAGCTAGAAGATTATTTTTAATGACAACAGATTCAAATAATCCATTTTCAATCTGAATAAGCAGCATAGAATTCAATTTCATTGAATTTATACTTGTATTTCCTTGCTCTGAAAGTGGAAATCTTGATTCCTGATAAATTGGCATGAGTACTTATTTGCTATGCCCATAAAATATTCCTAATCTATTGCTTTTATACTCACTTACTTACATTCCAACATAATTTCTTACAATAGAATCATAGAAGTGAAGGTTCAGCTGCTACAACGCTTGGTAATATTTGTCAGGTGCATAGTAAGCAGTGGGAAAGATTTGAATAGCTTACATTTAAGTGGTTAAGTCAAATTTAATCTTCACTCCAATGCTATGAGATAGTTACTATTATTATTCCCATGATACAATTGGGGAAACCAATTAACCAAATGTTTTAATAACTTTCTCACAATCACACAACTGGTAAATCATAGAGTTGGACTTTGAATATACAGAGCACCTTCTCCTAATCATGAAGAAATACGGCTGCTATGACACCATCTGCTCTGAATTCTAGTAGGAGAAGCCAGTGGGAATATCCAAGGCTGTCCAGTCCATTTTTCCTCCTTCAGTACTGATGGATTCCAACCTATTTTGTGTTTTACAACTGAAGAGAATAAGCACTAAGCAATACCTTGTGACCTGCTTGTATTCACTTTTTCAGCAAACCCATTATTCTGAAGTGCAATCTGACTCATGTCTAGGCTAAACAGGAACAGAGGTCTAGACTGACTGTAAATTTTAGGAAACTGGAGTATTCATGTTTGAATGTAAGCTTTGTCCTTTAAGGACAAGCACACATTCCAGTACAAACTTACTCTAGTATCCTATTGATCTCCTTTGACTTCATTAAATCTTAGAATTGAGACTCGTGGCTTAGTAGAAAGTGCACAAAAGAATTGGACTCTTGCTGTTCAGTTTTCACACCTGAGAATCTGGGGAGAGCCCATTGGAGCATTGACTGTAGGAGCACATTGGGGTTGGAGTATTCTGGGCCTATGCTGTAGAGTGGGGATTTATTCAAACAACTTGAGGCAACCAGGGTAAGTGATAATGGAGATACCTTGGTTGACCAAAACTTAGCCATGGAAGAGGAGTGAGGCATTGAACCATGTTGTTTAGGTAAAGATGGCAAAGTCCGTAAAATTCCAGGCAAAGTCAATAAAATTTCAGTTGTGAGACAGAACCAGGTGCAAATCTTCAAAATGAACTTCTTTGACTTCATCTCCAAAATGAGTTACCAGCACTTAAATCCTTGATTCAGACAACTTTCTAGAGGATGAAGTCTGAATTAAATATCAAATACATCAAATACATCAAATACGTCAAATATGTCAAATACATCACTGAGTCTAATTTGGGAAGAACAGTTCTCTCATCTGATGGAATATAGACAAATGAACTGTGTGAGTTGTCCAAGGCCATGTGATTAGAATGTGCCAGAGCTAGATCTTTATCCTACATGGCCTGGCCCCACTTCCCTGTAGGACATTACTCAGATTTTGAACTGAAATTTACAAAATATCAGTTAGCACATCTGTTCTCCCGGTCAATCCTCTTAACACCCCAGAGCATAGGAATTATTGCCTACATTTTACTGATGAGGAAACCAAGGCTCAGAAAGTTATTGGATTTTCCCAAGATCATGGAGAAAGTGGTAGAATCTGGATCTCGTCTGAAGTCTGCATTATTACTTGGCAGTTAACAAATCATTCCTGATGCCTTCACCAGGCTGCTGCCTCCACGCTACGGAGACTGGCTTGTGGCTGAAGCTGATCCCATAACATGAAAGCTACTGCAAGACAAAGTATTCTAGAAAAAAAATTTAGAGGAAAGGTTCAAAGCAGTTTTTGAACAAGCTTCTCTCTTGACGATCACACTTTTCTCCAAAATGCTCCTATAGTTCTCTGTGGTAATGGCCTGACTCATGCTCACTTGTCCCCACTTCTGCCCTTAGCTCATTTAAAAGATAAGTAACTGGGATTTTCAAAGTGCAACAGATCAGTTCCATAGAAGGGGCTTGCACAGCCTTTCCTGCTCATCTCAGTCCCTGTTCATCTCCATAGGGGGTGAAGAATTTTCCCAACAACCCTTGGCTTTTCCTAGTCATCTTTATGCTACATCTTGTAGTAGGGGAAAATGAAGAAAAGAAAATCTCTAAGCAAGCTAGAGGTGTTGTAGTGGAGCCTGAGATAGAGAAACAAGAGGAAAATGAGCTTGAGATTTGAAAATGAGCTGGAAATTGGTCCAAAATTCTTTACAAGAACAAACCCTTCCACTACGATGCATCTGTGAGACTGTTCTTGTCTTTTTGAGGTAAGGTTTCACTATGCAGTTCAGGCTGGCCTTGAGCTCACTTTGTAGCTGAGGCTGGTCTCGAACTTGCAATGATCCTCCTGCCTCAGCTTCCTCAGTGCTTATAGTTGTGCATCGCCACTTCTGGCTTGTGTGAATATCCTTTGCAGCCAGTGGTTACACAGGAAGCTAATGCCACAGAAGTTTGAAGGAAGCCATGCAAACCAACTTCTTATGTAAGACAATGGTGAGCCTTACGTTTGCCTTTAGGAGCATCAGTTGTGTCTACACCAAGCTTCCTTGTCTGAGCATTGAACTAAATCTCTACTGATTTTCTTTGCTCCAGTACTGTCTGTAAAATCTGATCATGTGAAATCCATTGCTGTCTAGTCTTCCTGGGATTCACTTTATATTTCACAAAATGGGTACAGGTTAGGGGAAGTTATGCTGCACCAGCCAACAGAAGCTCAATGGCTGTGAAAACAATGGCTGCCTCTTGCCTGTGCCGCATGTCTGCTGTGTTGGATGGGACCTTTGCAGCTTGTCTCTCACCAACAGGCCAAAGATCCTGGGAGCTCCACCAGCCACATTTACACTGCTCAACACAGTAGCCACCAGCAGCATGTGGGTCCTGGGCATCTGAAATGGCATCAGTCCAAGCTGAGATATTCTCTGAGTGAAAAATGCACACTTAGAGCAGTCTCACACTTAGTACAAAAATATAAACTATCTCATTAATAATTTTTAGCTTGGTGACATATTAAAGTGATATTTTGAATATATTGTGTTAATACATTTATACATTATTGAAACATTTCTTTCAGTCAATTCACCTTTTATTTTAACATGGCTACTAAAAAATTTAAAATTGTATGTGTGGCTTACATTACATTCCCACTGAACTGTGCCAGTCTATAGCATCTCTGGTCATACAGCAGGTGGGCACTGACTCTAAAAGCCTCGCTGTGACTCACATGCATTGGGCAGTATCCACCACAGGCCACACCTAACTTCAAGGAGGCAGGACAGAGGGGAAGAGGAGGGGGGCCATTTGTGACCACCTTTAATGCTTACCTCTGAATGCCTAGCTCTGAACAAGACATGGTGACTTCGACTTCCTTTTGGCTAGATACCCATCCTTCCACACACCGTTGGCCAGCTCCTGCTGTCCTGCAGAAGATGGCTCCAGTCTTCCTGGACTCCCACCCACCAGACACACATACATGGTAGAAAGCTGATCAGACCATTCTCCAGGGCTAACGTGACCTTAACACCTCATCAGGTCCTTAGGGTGTTTTCACATCTGCCGCTGTGACAAGCTCCTTTCCTCACTCATCGCTGTCTGCCCAAATCCAGAGCGCTGCCCGCGCAGGGAGCTAGTGGGAAATATCTGCTGATCCCATGCAGGGATGGATCATGAGCACACTTATTCCTTTGCCGTCTCCATGTTCCGCAGGGTACAAGAGAGGAGGTGGTACCAGGATCATCAGTTTTGTTTTATGGACAAGAAAATAGGTTCAGAGGGGAGTCATGATGGGTCTAAGTCACACAAAAAACAAATTGCAGAAGCCAGAAGAGGACACCGGCCACCCATCTCAGCTAAGGGCTCCTTGCTCACATTGCCTCTTATTTCTCAGACCTTTTCGCAAACAGCAGGTTGGATCTGTTCAGTGTAACACAAAGGATAATTCTTTGTCCTTCTCGTTTTCACACCCAATATTACTCTCCATCCACCCATCCATTTATTTAAAAAATGTGTTTTGAGTGTTTACCCGGAGCCAAGGACTGTTTCCTGGAACCGAAGCTCTGAAGACAGACTCATTCAGGAGCTCTGCTGGTTGCAAGTTGTATGATTTTTTGAGTAAGATCAAATATTCATTGCCTCAGTTTCTCATCTGTAAGCAGGGAATTACGATGACTCTTTCTCACAGTGCTGTACTTTTCTTTTAACTATTGCTGCTGCAACAAATTCACAGACTTAGTCCTTTAAACTAGTGCCCATGAATGATCTCACAGCTCTGTAAGCCTCAACCCCGGGCAGTGTTGCTGAGCAGTCTCTGCTCCAGCCTTGTGCAGCTGAAACCTACAGGTCAGTAGCATGGAGCTCCTTTTTGGAGGCTTGGGGGTGACTTACTTCCATGTTTATCCACGTTCATGACAGAATTCAGTTCTATGGGATTGTAGGACTACTGTTTCTGCTTCCTTTTTGACTGTGGGCCGAGGTTGTCCCCACTCTAAGGCACCACTTGCATTTCTTGGATGGTGGTTTCTGTCTCTCATCTTCAAAGTCAGTGACCTGCCAGCCCCTTCCCACACTTCACATCTCTTGGACTTTGCCTTCTGACTCCTTCCTCCTACCTCACTTTTAAGGTTGTCTGTGATTAGATTGAGCTTACTCAGACAACCCTCAGCAATCTCCCCATCTCAAAACCTTATTAACCACAGTTGCAACATCTACTCTGCCATGTAAGGTAATATTCACAAGGTACAGACGTCTTGGGGTCGTTATTCTGCCAACCGTAAAGATTGAATGACATGATGCGTGTGTAGTGGTGCCTCAGTAACCGGTTCCAGGAGGTGTGAGGAGTACTAGACAAATTGTGGTGGATACTGACAAGCACTAGCTTGTGTGTAGAATATCAAACAGAGGATGAGTACCAGACAAATTTTTCATGTCAAAATGTATCCAGTAGCAAGTTCAACATGTTTCAAAGCAAGAGTGGGCCAAGATATGACCGATAACATGCTCAATAACACAGCTGGCCTTACTGTAAGCACCCAGTAAGCATTATGTGTGACAGTCACTGCTGTTGTATCATTACTATTTTTATCTTTAGCCCTATAAAGAAGGCAGGGAAGGGAGCCTTGTCCCACATTATGGCTAAGGGAAGGGATACACAGAGACAGGAAACAGCTAGTGAACTTTGATGACAGACAGGATGCTGTGTTTTTATCCTCGTGTCCCCAGTGCCTCACATGGCATCTTGTAACCATTAATAGTCCACTCTCTTTTGAGGACCTGCTGTGGTTCAGGTGTGCTTTTCACTCCCATTCACTAATGTGGGCAAATGGATCATCCGAGAGATGGGGTGAAATCTCAAGGTCCTGGACCTGTAAGTAGTAAAGTTGTGATCTGAACCCCCATTGGCTTAATGGTAAATCTACCTCATCCTTCCATGCACACTGGCACTTCAGCTTCAGCAGGTCTGGTGATCCTGAAGTCCCCAGGCCAGTCCCATCCTAGCAGCTTCATTCTTTCAGATTTTGATGTGGATCTGAGATTCCAAGAGTGTAAATGACTCGCTTAAGGTCATGGAGATACTAAATGACAGAAGTGGGACTTGAACCCAGGTCTCCTTGAATTCTGACATCCCTGTTTCTCCTCCCCTGCTGCTCAGGATATTCACTGAGTGGTTCAGTAAGTAGGTGTCCAGTGAACGCAGGGACCCATTCTGGCCCTACCCACCTTGATATTTCATGGGAAAGGCAGGCAATGGGTGCTGTTGCTCTAGGAACTGGGAGGCCGCAGGGCTTGGAGGTCTGGAAGTGATGGATATTTTCCTCTGAGAGTGAGACAGGGCCAGGCTCCTAGGGATCTGACCGGCTCTGTGGTGTTGTCCATATGGGTGCTGGTAGGAGTAGATTGTTCTTCACCATTTGAGGTTTTTTTTTAAGGCTAATCAAAAGCCTGGGGAAGCTGAGGGCTCTGCTACTTCTGCTGTCTCCCTTTTGTCCGTGGAAAGTTAATCAAACTAAGAACCAGTGTTTGCCCTCAAGGGGATAGTTTCAGGGCAGTTTAGTCGTAGAGGAGCAAGAGCAATTGTGTACCTGTCGCTACTGACAGATTCTAAAATAGATATTCGAGATGGTAGAGGTTTTTCTGTGGCAACAGGAAGCCTAAGGTCATGAACATTTCTGTGAATGATAATAGATACTTATAAAAGTTGCGAACCTTGAGCACCTCCGTAAGTTGCCCGGGGTGTCCACTATTTATTAGTGAAGATCACAGGCATCGAAGGCATAAGGCCTTGTTTGAATCCTGCCTCTCTTGCTTATCATGTGCCTCTGTGTAATTTGGTTCTGTCCTCAGATCCTGTACTTTCTCATCCCCCATATATGGGTAATAACATCAAACTATGAGAACAGCTTGGAGGCACAATGATAAAATAGAAAGGAGAATAAGTGTGTGGGGAGCATGGAGTAGCTACTCAGTAAGGGAGCCATCTTCCCCCTTGGGAAAAGCAGCTGCTGTGTGGGAGGACAGGTGATGCGGGCTGGGTCACAGGACAAATTATCAGCAGGGCACACTCTGGCTTCCCCTTCCAGAGGCTAGAGGAGAGTACTACTGACTGAAAACTGGAATCCCCTGCTATGAGCTTGTCCATTCACTGTCTTCACCAGTATTTCCCAAAAGAACAGCGGCGGAAACCTCCCAGAACAGCAACGGAGAAGCAAGTTGCTTGTATCAGAACTACCTGTGATCATCAGTCGCCACCAACCAGGCTGGGTGTACAGACAGCTGCTTCTTTACCTAGGTGTGGTGATTCTTTGCTACCTGATTCCCCTGTGTTTTAGTTTTCAATGTGGAGCTGAGATCCCAAGAGAATAAATAACTCCCTCAGGGTAACAGAAATGGCAGAGTGGTCCAGCTAAATTAAGAGCCTTCACCTATGCATTACACTGCCTTCCTAGCTGATTTCCCAGGGCAACAGGGCTACAAATAGTATTTATTTTAAGATCCTTACCCAGCCCCAAAGACTTATCTGCTCCAGGCCCATATCAGGAAGAAATCTGAGTTTTTATTTCTTCTACCCCATCCTTGTCTCCTGTACTGGTGGAGGGGTAGGAGTGGTCTTCTCAAGGGCATTTGGAAGGGAAACAGCCCACTGGCCTCTCTGGATGCTCTGGGATCTCTTTTAGGACTAGGTGGAGCCATCAGAAGGCTGGGGAACTGCATCATCAGGCCCCTGCAGTGCTAAGCCACTGCTCCCTGTTTCGGGGATACTGTTGGAAAGGGTGCTCTGTACATCATGTGGCATCTCCTGTACATCTTCACACAGGAGCACGTCCATGGAACACGTCCACTTAGTACTGTCCTGTGAAAATGATTATGAACTGCACTCATTTGTGCATTGGCTGCTAGGAAACTGGAAATCAAACTTGAATTTTTGCCATAGCAGCCACATGAGATTTTATGGCCTGGATTTTTGTGTCCTGAGTTTTTTCCTCCTATTAACCAATAATTCTTATGTTTTCTCCTGTTCTTACTCTTTATGTAAATTTGCCCAGTGATCAGAAATAATTGAAATGATGTCTAGAACTGTAGATGTTGATGTTAGATGATTATCATAATGATTATGTTACAGAACACTTATTGAGTAATTGGTATGGGAGGCATTGTCCCAAATCACTTATATGTATTATTTAATTCTCAGACATTATGTAGTAGGTGCTACTACTGGCCCCTTTTGATGGATGAGGAAACTGAGGTATGAGAAGATACATGATTCTTTTGTCCACAGCTATATAACAAATGAATGACAAACCCAGGCTTTGAAGTTGAGACAGTTCAATTCCAGAAATATGGAAGGTGGACATAACCTTTTCATGATTTGAGCAGCTTGTCTGTGCCTTTAAGGGAAAAGTCATGTAAGAGGAGGCTGGGTTTGGTTTACTGATAGAAACAACTGGAGGAGTTGATATTGTGAGTGATACTCATGATTCTCGAAGGCTCCAGAAGACGCTAGTACATCTCGGTGTGCTCTGGCACGGACATGGTGAGTGCAGCCAGGGAGGTGGTTTTAACTCTGGTAATTTCATCATACATATCCTATCCTCCCTCCTCCACCCCTTTAAACTACTGCCAGGCCAATCATTTGCAACTCCACAACTCTGCCAACTCATACACCCTCTCTTCCTGGGTGTGAATAACCTGCTCTTCATTTACCCTTGGGCTTTGCTTTGTAAGCCCATTCATTTTCTAGGAAATAGCTCAGAAATTCCAGGAGCATTTCCTAGGGTGAGCTATCCTTGGGTCAGAGTCCCCAATTTGCAACAGTTTTTTTTTTTTTTTTTTTTTTTTTTTTTGCTATAGAGCTGACCACACTATTAAAATAGCTTGTCGGTTACTCCATCTTCTCTTGTAGACTTGATCCTTAAGGGCAGGATGTATGTTTTGTTCATCATTTATATACTGTACTCAGGTCTGGCCATTGCAGGGACTTAACACGGGTTAGCTGGATGAATGATTTTATACAGTCAGATGGGGGCATCAGGTTTTGCTTGCAAATATAGAGTCTGCCTCTACGAGGATTAATCAGGCACAGAATTTAATCTGCTCTGTCTATCTGCACCAATATTCAACTACTGCACAAAACTGCATCTCCTGTAGGCCTTGCTGTTGAATGAAATAGGGTATAAACAAGCAAGCAAATAAGCATATGCAACCCAGATTTGCATAGTGCTTCATGGGCTATGAGTTATTTCATGCAGATGATGTCATGGATTATAACATACTCATTCTTCAGATGAAGGAAAACAGAGCAACTCCTTAGAATTACTCAGCCTGTAAGGTGGTTTGTGGAGGGCTGAAATCCAGAACAGGGGCTCGGGTAAGACAGGTCCTGGGCACAAAGCCTGCCTTGATCGCTTGTGCACCTCTTTGAAATCCAATTTCCTCCTTTCTAAGCGGGGAATAATAAGAGAACCTAGGGTAGATGTGCAAACCAAGAGAGTTGTGCTGAGTACAAAGGCAGCATGAATGCTTGATGAATAAATCAGTGTAGTCTGACTCTAAAAAGCTTTGCAGCAAACGCCAGCCTGTGAGAAAGCATTTGAATGCCTTGTATGTCTCTGACCACACTCGTACTTTGTCCTAAGTTTCTGCTCATTTACTTCCCATTAGATCTTGCAGTTCCCAAGATCCTCAGGCCTTGCCACGTATACTCTATTTCATGATTCTTGGCCTTGCTCTGGACTCCAAGTCTCCCTGAGCTCATTCAGTCCAAGCCTTGTCCTTTTGCTGAGTTGGAAAACCTTTTTCTCCTCTTGCACAACTTCTCTGATTCCACAGCTGTGACACTCCACCTGGCGCGGAACTCTGCTGTGGAGACAGCTCAGCCAGGAACACAGAGAACTCACTGCCTTGGCCCAGCAGACACCACCTTCCTCTGATTATAGACAGCGTACAAGAGAGGACCTGCATCATTTCAAAGCCAACATTTTTCAGGCATTGGACAATTTGATGGTGGAGTGCACTGCCCCCTCCCATCTGGTCTCGTTTGTTGTGATCTGTCAAGGAGCTTTGGGGCCAGAGGAACTGCCAGATTGGGTAATTTTCTCAGAAAAGAGCTATAAAGATGAGAGATTCAGATGTGCTTTCAGCATGAATCACAATTTGCAGGCACTGCGGCCAAAACGGAGCGCATGTCCAGCAGTGGGAGGGATACAGCAAAGCAGGACTTTTGTGCAACCACCTCGGGGCTGTCACATAGCAAAAGAATTCTATACCTGGAAATTTTTAGTATTTATTTTGGGCATTTCCACCAACCCTTCAGACTGCATCCACATCAGTGTTCATGCAATAAAAATTACTGAATCATCCTTGAGGCAGATAGACATGGTCCTAGCAGGCAAGGTGGGAGCACAGATATGTAACGTGACAATCATACTATAGTGTGATAAGGGTTCGGAAGGAAGGCACATAGAACAAGACGTGCGTGAAAGACCCTTATCCACGGTTGGTGGGTCAATGAAATAGAGGTGACCCATATCAGGGAATTTAGGAAGTATCTGGGATCTGATGAATAAGTATAATTAGCTAGTCCTTAAGTAACCCAAGAGGAAGGAACTATGCCTGCAAAATCCTGGAGGTGAGAGAGCATGGCTTGTCTGAGCAATGAATGCAGTTGCAGTGTCAGACTCCAGGACAGGTAAAGGCAGAGTGGGGACAAGTGACAGACAAGGGGTCTCACTTTCTATTTGGCCCAGTCTTTTTATCCTGCCTCATACCTGTATAAATTTTGCATGAGCAGAACATGTCCACTTAGATTTAAAAGTCTTACAGTCTGATGAGACTTTAGAAGCCACCTGCTCAAGCTCATGCGCTGACTTCTGTGGTTCATTATCTGTCTATGTGTCTGTCTGTCTCCATAGTCTGAGCCCATTCTTCCACTCACTCATTCAGAAAACAGCTCTGGGGACCAGCTCTGAAGGACATCAAAAGAAATTTGAGTTTTAACCTGAAGACCATGAGATCACATCAGACATTTTTAAAGGAAAGACAGAATTAATTAGGAGGAATATATTGATAATGTGAGGGGAAATGGACTGGGGAAAGGTTATCTCAGAGGCGAGGAAGCTATTTGGACAGTAATTTCAATAGTCTGAGGCAGCAACAATGACCCTATGAACCAGAGCATTGAAAATGGGGATATATAGGGAGGAAAACTCCGGAGAGATTGTGAAATGGAGTGTATAATTGCCTGCATCAGCATGACTTGCTGCTGCTTCATTAACTGAGTGAGTGTCTTGATTCCTACCTCTATTTTAGACTGTCTTGGAAGAGAGAAAGTATAGCTGGGTTAAAGTTGGGAGCAGGGCCCGAATTCTGATTGTTTTGTGCAGCTCCAGCAGAGCAGGATTATCTTAGGGAGAGTTCCCTAGGCCTTTGTTCTCTGGGCAGGGAGAGCTGTGATCCTCACTAACATCAAGAGAGCTGAGAAAGGAGTTTACTGTTGTTGAGATGACGGTGCAGGATGCTAATAGATCCTGTAAGGGGCTGTTTTTACTTAGATTTATTTGCTCATTTATCATCTACATGGGGGCTTTCTAACTCTAGCTTGTGGGTGAAACCTGAGATTGTCACTGGTGAACCAAGAACTGTGACAGCTCTCTCTGTGCTTTGTCCTCAACTCCACCCCTGTCATCCTTCCTAGAGCATTCCCTCAGCTGGCCTTTCACCTCATTCTTCAGAAAACTTTGCTTGTACAGGTCACCAGTTTCTACACTGTGGAATCTGGTGGCCCACATTTCATTTGGCCCAACAGTCAACAGAGTCGATCTTTTCTTCACTGACTGTGTACCACACGCCCCGGTTTTCCTCCTAGCTCATTGGCTGCTGTTCCTTGGGAACTCTCCAGCTTCTTAATGTGAGTTACACCTGGATTCTGCGTCAGACCCTATCGTGTCTGTGTCAAGAGAAAACAAACATCACGACCTTGTGCTGGGGCCGATGATTTGTTTCCCCAACCTGGATCATTGGCCATGTTGCCACCTCTGCACTTTGGTGCTTTCTTTGTGGACTGCCTCATACCCAGGTACCTTCCTAATCACTCTCTTATTTCCTTTGCCTTTGTACTCCAAAGACCTCTTCTGTCAGACAGTTGAGAGAAATCCTCCTTAAAGCGTCACCTAACTCCCAACACCCCATGTATTTTCTATCCTCTTTTATGAGTTAGCATACTTGTTAGTACACTCATAATATAGTAACTTGTTATTTTCTCCTGCTCACTTTCGCAGTGAGTCAGAGAAAAGGAAAGTCAATAAAGGGAGAATGGAGTGAAAGATTTGGCATGGATGTAAAGAAGAACAGGATGTCTGTAGTCCGTGAGGGAGATATCATCATGATTACATCATATAATAAGTGAACAGATTTACTAAGATACAAACACAGACAGGTAGTTGGAAGCCAGATCATTTGGGGGAGGGGAGTGGTACCATGCTACTTTTGGTAGCCAGTCCATTGCATTTTGGAGACATTAAGTAATGTGATGTAACTGACTTTGTAGCAGAATAACTTTTGAATTAAAAAATTGAAGAGACCAGAAATGAGACAAGTTAGGAGGCTGTTTTTCAGTTGAGAGGACGAGCATTTAGGGTAAAGAATTAACATCTTCTCACCCATTTCCCTCATCCTTCAACCTATCTAAATCCTAATCCTTCTTCAATCTGACGCGTCTCCCAGGACACCTTCTGTGCCATTCCTCTCAACATTTATTTTGTGTCCTTTATCAGTTTATTTGTTCTTTCAGGTAATCTACAAAAGCTTATGAAGCATCTACACTTTTCAATGATTGCCAAGTGTACTGAGGATACAGTCATAAATGTCATAAAATGTCATAATGTCATAAAACAGACATAGATTGGAAGGCAAAGAATGGACAGATACAAGGAAATAAATAATGAGGAAACTAAACTTGATTCAGGGTCAGGGAGTTTCTATCTGAGGAAGTCACATTTGAGTGTTTGTTTGAAGGAGACTAGGAACTGGCTATGTGAAGGAGAGGAAGACTATGCAGGTAGGAAGGATCCATTTGCAAAGGCACTGAGGTGAGGACATTTCATCTCCTTTCCTTGTTAGAATGTGTGCACAGCATCTTAATACCCTACAGAGTATGGGGATGAATAAATGCTCAGTAAGTCATAGTTTGGTGAAAGAATCAAGGAATGAGCCAAGTGTAAATGTGACTATCTACTTACCAAACACATCAGCATCTTATAAATCATATAATTTATTATTAACTGAATTACTGACCAATAAGATGGTTACCTGCATCAATGAGCTTTGCATCAGTCTAATGAAATATCTGAGGCCAAAAAGTTTACTTTGTCTCACAGATCTGGAGTTTCCAGTCCAAGATCAGGTAGCTCTATTACTCTGGACATGAGGCATGATGGTGGAGGAAACTGCTTAGGTCACAGGCCAGGAATCAGGCAGGCAGGGGAAGAGACTGGGTCCCACCAACTCCTCTGAAGGAATGCCCCAAAGACCTAAGGACCTTCTGCAAAGCCCTACTTCCTGCAAGTGCCACCACCTGCCAACAGGACAACCCTGGGACCAATTCTTTACTACAAGGACATTTGAGGATGTTCAAAATTCGAAGTCTAGCATCATCCTTATTCTTAGGTAAAATCTGCAAATAAAGGGAAGAAACTAAGTTAGTCTTCTTGGGAATCAGAGGTTAAGAAGGCACCACATTATGAAAAGTCTCTAGAAATCAGATCCCCCAACCCTTTGTTATAAACTAAAACCAAATATCGCTCAGTTTCTTCACTGTGGTTGGCTAGCTGGTTATGCAAAAACAGTGGGTCGGGGATATTGGCAGTAAGAGGGAAGTTTTCAAAGCTTGAATTCTTATTGCAGAGAAAAAACTGCCTTAGGGGAAGGGAGATGGTGTTTAAAGAAACAAGTTCTGGATTTGGACCTAAAATAAAAGAAACTAAAACGGAACATTTTTTCATATATGGTCTTTCCGGCAGTATAGAATAACAGAAAACCCACATCAATCTAGTGTACTTCAGAGAGCTGTAAAGATTTTACATAGAAATTTTCATTAGTCTTTCCTTTTTCTCCAGGATCCAAGTGACCAGCTGCAATGACCTCACCAGCAGAGCAACTCCTACTGTCTGTAATCTGTGTTCACCTTCGGCAGGCTCTGTGTACAGTTGAAACTCAGAGCTCTTCCTATAGCCCAGGGCCACAAAGGTGTGGTCTTGGATTTTCTCCTAGAGATTTTATAGTTTTCATTTACATTTAGGTGTGTGGTCCATTTGGAGCAAATTCTTTTGAATAGTACAAAGATGTGAACCTCACTACCCTCCTTCTGCTCTGTGCATATCAGAAATTAATTTTTATAAAATCATTCCAATAGAATCAAAGTATTGACTGTTCAGGAATAAATATGAAAAACTATGGAGAAACTATGGAATACTTGTACCCTGAATACTTTTGCAGTGCATATCCAGTTTTTCCTGTATCATTTGTTGCAAACACTAACCTTCCTGACTGATTAATTTTCAAATCCTTACTGAAAAGCACAGATCCACTGACCTATATTTTGTGCCAATACTAGTGTTTTGACTAATGTAGATTTATAGGAAGCCTTGAAATCAGATAGAAGCCTTACTTTCTTCTTTTTAAATTTCTGAAGAACAATATTAGGTCATTTAACATATGCTCACAGTAATCTATGTAGATCCTCTTAAACATCTATCAGTGATATTTTGCAGTTTTCAGGGTATAATTATTCCATAGTTTTTCCATAGCCTTTTCATATTTATTCCTGAGCAGTCAATACTTTGATTCTATTGGAATGATTTTATAAAAATTAATTTTGGAATTTTCTTCCTTTGTATTGAAATATAATTATCTTTGTATTATGTTTGTTTCCTTTAACCTTGCTAAACTCACTTCTAGTAGGTATTTTTTTTCTGGTGGAACCTGTTAGATTTTCCACATAAATGATGTCCTTTGTGAATAAAGTCATTTTCCCTTGTTTCTTTCCAGTGTTGATGTCCTTTACTTTATCTTGTCTAGCAACTGTTCCCAGGCAGTAAACTGAGGCAAGCATGGGAATCAATGTGTGTCTTTCTGTGACCACTGCCCTTTTTTGCCTGATGCTCAATGCCTTGAAAATCACTGCTTCCTAAGTACTGCTTGCTTTTTGATTGTTCATAGCAGGAGGGTAAATCCAGTTCTGGTTACTTCATCTTCAGAATTGGAAGTTTCCCCCATTAAATTTAAAACAAAAGCAAAAGAAGTAATTTTAGGAATAATCTCTGGACCATGGCCAACCTCATTGCCACTGCCTAAAGAGACTTTGAGCTCATTGTGCTGAATTGCTCATTCCTGGGAGCAGACCAAGTGTGAAGAGATGCTGTTACAAAGGGAATGCCAAAAGGGTCCAAAACAGCCCAATTATTTTCAAGGTCATAGTACAAAACAGTTCCTTCCATGTATATAGCACGTTATGGACTGTAGAATGCTTTCACAATCATGAGCTAAGGAGACCTCACAGGATCACTAGAAAATAGTGTGTGCATATATGTGTGCATGTGTGCTTGCATGTGCACATGAACGTGAGTGCGTGCATGCATGTGTGTGTGTAGGGGTTCACTGCTAAGGAGAACTGCTACTCAAACACAGGTTCCTTATTTGCTTATTATTAAAGATTTAATTTGTTGCAGTAATACTGAGAGGAAGGTGTAGAAATTTCTCATGTACTTCTGGCTCCCCTTATAAACATTCCCCACCATAGTGCCACATATGTTACAATTGATGCACTTACCTCAGTACTTCAAAATCTTTCCAAGTCCATGATTTGCATTAGGGTTCAGTATTGGAGTTACATATTCTATAAGTCTGGACATGTGTACAATGGCATGTCTGTCATTATAGCATCACTCGGAGGGTTTTCACTGCCTTAAAAATCTCTTGTGCTTCATCTACACATCCCTTGTAACCCCCAACCTCTGGCAGTCACTGATATTTTCACTATCTTCATGGTTTTGCCAGTACTATTCTGTCTTCAATACTGTAGCTTTCTAGTAAGTCTTGGGGTTGGGCAGCGTCTGTCTTCCAACTATGTTCTTTTCCTTCAACACTGTGTTGGCTATTCTTGGCCTTTCCCTTCTCTATATAAGCTCTGCTATCTCTTTGTCAAAATTCACAGATAACTTGCTATAATTTTGATTGAGGCTACAATGAATCTGTCAATCAAATTGGGAAGAACCAACATCCTGACAAGACTGAGTGTCTTCCTATCCATAAACATGAGACAGCTTTGTATTTATTTAGGTTTTTGACTTTTGCTGTCAGATTGTTGTGGTTTTTCCATTATAGAACTTGTGCATATTTTACTGGAATTTTACCACAATATTTAACTTTTCAGGGTGCTAATATAAATGATACTGTATAAAATTTCAAATTTTATTTGGTCATTGCTGGTATATGGAAGAGTGACTGACTGTTTTGCATTTTAATCTTGTATCCCACAACATTATTATACTTTACTAATTCCAAGAGGGTTTTTCTTTTGCCTTTTTCTCTTACTTTGTCAATTCTTTCATATTTTCTATGTAGAGTACTATGTTGTCTGCGACTAAAACCAAGTTTTTGTCTTCTTTCTCACATAGCAATTTTCTATTTTCTTTTCTTGCCTTATTGCATTGCAATAGCATTGCAATAGGACTTATTATTTCTTAGGACTTGCAGTATTATGATAAAAAGAAGTAACAGAAGAGGTCATCCTTGCCTTGTTCCTGATGTAAGTGAGATAATTTCTCTTTTTTCTCACCAGTAAGTATGATTCTAGCTATAATTTTTGTATATATTCTTTATTAAATTGAGGAAATTTTCTTCTATTTTTGGTTTACTGAGAGTTTTTGTCATGAGTGGGTGTTGGGTTTTGTCACATATGTCTTTTGCATTTATTACAACCAGATCATATGATTTGGTCATGTAATTTTTCTTTGTAGCATGTTCATATAATGGGTTGCATCAATTGACTCTTTTTGAACCTGTCTTTCTGGGTTATGTATCAGGAGTCATGGTGTGTAATTCTTTTTATACATTGTTGAATTCCATTTGTTAATATTTTACTGAGGATTTTTGCATGTATGTTCATGAAAGATAGCAGTCTGTAATTTTATGGTAATGTCTTTGGCTTGATGTTTCATTACCATAGAGCATTAAATGTACTTAAATAGCCAGATTCGTGTAATGAATCCTCATATACTCATCATCCAATTACAAGTTATCAACTCATGGACATTCTTATTTCACCTGTATCTCATCTACTTAATCCCACACTATATTAATAAATCTCAGCTACACATAATTTTACAGGTAAATATTTCAATATATATTCTGGAAGCTAAAGAATATCTTTAAAATACAAAATCATAATGTCAGCTCTTACCTAAAATTAGATATAATGTCTTAGTACTATCAGATTTATAAATTTGCAGTAGTATTACAATGTCATTTTTCAAACAGTCAATTTGAACTAAGACTCAAATAAATTCCACACGTTTTAATTGTTCTATTTTAGTGTTCAGGTTTCTTTATTTGTTTTTTATATTTACAATTTATTCATGAAACACACCGATTGTTTTCCAGTCTGGATTTGACTGACTGTATCTTTGTGGTACAGTGTAGTATGTTGTACCACCAATTGGCATTTGTAACTAGAGGCTTGATCACATTTAGTATTTTTTTAATTTTAGCAAGTGAATCTTATAGCTAGTAATGTGTTCCTTGTTAGTACATATGCAATCCTGTTATCTTGATTTTTTTTAATGTTAGCAGTCATTGATGTTTACAGCCTGGATCCATTGCTTCATTATGGGTTACAAAATGCTGTTTTCATAATTCTACCACCTGGTGTCCTTTCTTTATATATACTGCTTACTTCAAAGAGAATAAAAATCTGAAAGTTTAACCCAGATCATTTGGAGATCAGTTAAATAACACAAATAAAAATATTAGAACAAAAATTGAGCTCTCTTCTTTCTGTATGACATAACACTTCACTGTTTAAAAGTACCTGTAATAACATTAGCTGATCTGTTTTTTAAATAACTCCCAAGGCAGAACAGATGTGTAAGACTGGTTTAAAAAAGAAAGTGGCCAATGCAGCATGTCTCCTTGTGCCCGTGTCCCTTTCTGCAGGCTTACTTTCCTTCTTCAACCCCTTAGATGTGGAATCTTTCTCTGTACTTTTCATTCTGGGCTGACTGTGTAACTTGATTTTACCAACACAATATGGAGAATATCATACTGTAAGGCTGTCTTCAGAGGCCGCGCAGTTTCTGGTTTTGATATCTTGGAGCACCACTGTCACATGAAGAGTATACCTTCTTGAGGAGCAAATGCCCTCCACAGAAACAGGCTCAGGCGCTGGCTCTGTCCATTGAGGCCAGGGCTCCGTTCACTGGTCTGCTGAGTGCTGCTGTATGAGCATAGCCGGGCAAGACCAGCGGAACCGCCCAAGCCACTCTCAGAGGGGAGAAATCGCCTGTTGATGCTTACAGTTACCAAGATGTGGAGTGATTTGTTGTGCAGTAAAGACTAATAAATCAGAGGTTATACATATTTTACAAATGAGGAAACTAAGGTGTGATAGGGGAGATTATCCAAACTGGAAGGTTATAGAACTAGATTGGAATTTAGGACTTCTGATCTTTAGTGCTGTGCTGTTTTCATCTATGGAATTCTTTCTCTTTCTGAAAGTTCCTCACCATCTTACTATAAACTCCCTGTTAGCCTGAAGTAACCTCTAAGGCTTCCTGAAGTCTCAAGGGACACTGTGAATTGAGCTGCATTTAATACTCAGCTATTAGCTGGGGCTATTAGCTGGCGCACAAGCAACTCCCTCAACTTCCCCAAGGGAAGTTGAAACTGAAAATCTTTAGCAGTGTTTCAACTTGAGCTACAGTCTTAATCCCTATTTTCCCTCAGTTTTGGGGAAAAGAAACTTGAAAATCTCAAACTGGGGCAAATGTGAAGAAAAGACTCATAACAGGAATAGGGTTAAGGGCTTAAACAAAGACCCAAGCATAACAACTGCTTTTCGTGTAAGTCAAGTAAGTGTTGACTGAGTCTATCAATTGGTAAGTCCAAACAATTCCAGATGGTTCTAATAATAGCAAAGTATCTTATATTTGATTAGAGACTTTCAGTTTTCAAAGCAGTTTCACAACTGTGTTCTTGTTCCAAACTCAGGGTGGAGCCTCACTGGCAGGCAGGCCTTGGGTCTCTAGTTCCATTTTGCAGATGGGGAAATTGAGTCTGAGGCAGGAGGAGGGACCATATAGAGCCAATGATAAGCATCTAAAAAAACTAAGATTAAGTAAAATCTTCTGAGTCATAGTCAGTAATTATCCTAATCTATTTCCTTTATTCTTGACCATAGAGTTAGAGTATCTTCTATTTATTTCCACTTTAGTAAAAATGAAAAGAGCAGCGATGATGTGGTAAGTACAGATGATAAGAAAACAGAAAGGTGGCTGGCAGAGGGACTGGGGTGGTGACTGTATGACTCCAACCGTCATAGAAACGATGGACCCGAGTTGGATATAATGTGTGCAACCTTGTTCGGAAAGTCACAGGTGTCTTACTTAATGCTGCAATGAAGGTCTGTGCTGTTAGTCTCATTTTACAGATGCGGCAACTGAAGCATAAATATAACATTTTAAAGAAACATAGCTTGTAAACCACTGAGATGGGCCACTATGCTCTGTAGTAGAGGTCTGGAGAAGGTGGAGAAGAGAAAGGAAAGAGATTCCTGGTTTTCCTGGAAAATTCCAGAACAGCTTTACTAAAGACAATCTGTGTGAAGCAGGACAAAAAAAGTTCTTGGTTCTCGGGGCAACACGGGCAATAAAATAAGTGAGACTTGAGAGTTTGCAAAGTGGTAGGTGGCGTGTTAGAGAATGACACAGGCACAGAATCCCAAAGAGTTCAGCGTGGAGAAGCTTGATGTCAAAGTGTCACCACACAGAGAGATGCACAAACACACAGCTGTGAGGCCAAGTGCAACTCAAGCTCTTGTAAACACTGGGCGATTGGGTGACTCTCAGGCCCTCTCACCTCAGCGCAGCAGAGCTCTCACAGAGGAAACCAGGGCTGATCTGTTTGTCTTGTTCAAGTCCACCCGTGTTAATTACCCTGCTTCTGTACGCTTTGGCCGACTCTCATGTGTGATGTTTATACTACAGTTTCATGTGAGTCCACACCTGATGGGCCGCTTCTCAGTATCAGTGATAATTATCATTATTATTGGAGAATTTTAATTAGCATAATTACCACCAACATGCATTTTGATGAATAGTCATTAAGAGTAATTTCTAAGTTTCATTATTATAGCTGAGATTTAATTATTTAATGTATATAACAATTACTAATAACTTACATTTATTTGAGACTTGATGGTTTGCAAAGTGGTTTCAAGTTTAAAATCTCATTTGATCCACCCCGAAACTCTAGGCAGCAGGCAGGCTCTGGGTCACTGCCCTGTTTTATAGGCAGGGAGGCTTAGGTGAGATGCTGGGTTCTTTCAGTTTCTGCTTCTCAGTGTGGTTCTTCCTCCTTCTCTCCACTTGCAGTTGCTTGGAGTCTCACCCACGGCGCAGACCTCCTGCCTCTCTGGCCGTCTCACTCCTCATTTCAGCTATAGAAGGTAGCAAGGTGTTATGGAGGGAGCTCAGGCTACAGAGTCCACTTGGGTTTCAGTTCTGCACTGCTGGGTAACTCTGAGCAAACCACTTAGCTCTTCTCCTTACAGAGCTTTCCCTTTCTGTAAAAAGATGATGATGTCGTCTGTTTTGCTCAGCGCAAGGAAACATAAGGCAGTCCCCAATCCACAGTAGCAGTCATTATCACATGTCTCCTTTGGGTCCTAAACTCAGCTGATGAGAGGCCTTTCTTGTGTAACTGGCTTCCATCAAGATAATGCTCACAAACTAGCAGAAGAGCCTGGTGAGATGAAGCAGAAAGAAACCATCTTTTGGCCTGTGAGTATCCTTGGAGACTGGCTTCAGCTTTGTCAAATACCCCCCTTTATGTGGATGTTCTGTGTTGAAGGTCTGGAGTGTAACCCCCCACCCCCAGCATTCCTGAATGTGGAGAAAAAAAGACCATGAGGATCTCAGTGGCTTTGGCATGTAATCAAGCTCTGTAGAAGGGAAGAAAGCTACCGTGCATAGATTACTTCTGATTCAGGCATTATGCCTGTCTTATTCAGTCCACAGTCCCCAAAATGTGGAAAAAGTATTGCCCTTCCCGTGTTATATATGGAGAAACAGGCTGAGGCTAAATAATTTGCCTGAACTCTACAGAAGACTTTGTAATGGTGCTGTTGGAGTTTGAACACTGGTTTTTCTTTTAAAGCTTGCACTGTTCTTGTCTTTCCACCTGATGTAGCACTCTGCCAGTCCCACTCTGTGGGTCTGGTTTTCTTTCTGCTGGGAGAGGCTGGGTTCCTGGTGGTTCTGGAATGGATGTCGCCTACTGGTTTCTTAATACCCTGATCAGGCCTGCTCTGGGTAACTCTCTGCCAGCCACCTCTCTGTGGACTTTTCCCTTTTCTGAGCTTTTCCAGATGCTTGTGAAGTGGACTGAGTGTAAATACCAGTCTGATAGCACCTAGTGTGCAGGAAAACACAGCTCAGTCTTGTCCAGCATCTGACAGGCTCTTCTGCGCTTTTGAACTTGTATCACGTAGGCACTGATACCAGTAGAGTTGAGCCTTTTTCCTTTATTTTATCTTTGCTAAAATAGACACAGCCAATCACCACAGCAGATAACCCAGGCTTCCTCCCAAATGTTTCAACACTGTTCATTTGAGGCCTCCATTCCAGAGCCTCCTTTACTGACAAATATATCACTACTGAATGCAGGATAAACCCTAAGCAAAGGGCTGGTTGCTTCACAAAACTTATCTTTAACACATTCACCATGGGAATGGCTGCTGGGTAGCTCTGAACCAGTCACGTCTATACCAGGGGTGGCTCAAGCTGGCTGGAACACTTAATCCTCTCATCATTCTATAATGTAGTGTTAGCGTTCCAGTTTAATTTGGAATATGGGATCTGGAAAAATTAATAAACTTGTTATTGTCACACAGCACAAGACATCATTAGTCCTGTAGAAACTGTTACCTTCCTTTGCACACCCTTTCTTCTCTACCTCTTCCTGGTTCTTTCCCCCAGATATATCTCAAAGTCTCTGTCCTTGGCCAAGTGCTCCTCTCTCCAGGCAATTTTCTTCATCTTAGTCTTTCTTCTGGCTTCTGTTGTCTCTCATCTGTTGATAACTTCTAAGAAGGCAGTTCCAGCACTGGCTACTTTGTCCAAGCTGGGCTATTGAGTGGTCTGGGCAATACCTCACCATGTCTTACTGTGTCCAGTCTTTTTCTACTCCCTCAAGGCTGCTCATTCTCCTTCTGTGACATCCGGTTTCAAAGTCTTGGTATTCTCTTGGCAGTTTCTCCTTTTCACTCACCTACCCTGATATTCTGTCACCAGGTCTGGCCCTTTTCCTCCATTTTCTTGGTTGCGAGTCCTATTTGCTGCCTTGGTATCTTGCATTTAGCCAATTGCATCAGCTTCATTCTTCTATTCCTTCCCCTTCTTGTGTTCTGTTGCAAGATTTTGCCTGTAAAGCAGCTCTTTGACTCAGCTCTTTGACTCCAGAACCAGGATCTAGGCTCAGACAGCTTTTCTGGATTGAGTCTCCATGCCTCCTCTGGATGTACAACTCATGCCAACAAAGCAACTACTTTTCCATGGTTGTGTTCAGTTTTATTTCACTATTCTTTTTTTTTTTTTTTTCCGGTACCAGGAACCGAACTCACGACCTTGCGCTTGCCAGGCAGGCGCTTTGCCACTGAGCTAAATCCCCAGCCCCTTATTTCACTATTCTATGAGCACATATAGAAGAGTGGGCAAGGCTTTCATTATGATATCACGGGGAGTCCAGAAAGCAGTGATATATGAGCCAGTCTTTGGAGGTACATGGCCACCGGTTGTCTAAATTAGGGAGGGTTTTAAAAGTAGAAGGAGGAGCAACTGCAAAGACAGTGGAGTGTAGAAAGGGAGCAACCGATACAGGGAACTAACAGGGTTGCAGGATGCCCATGCAGCAGAGTAGAAAACATTCAGGGGTCAGGTAGACAGGAGTTTGGTACCTGCATGTGGAGTTCCTGTGACTCTGGGCAGTTTCTTCAACTTTATGAATGTCAGCATAGTAGAGGAACAAATATATCACAGGGGGGTTGCTGAGAATATGTGGAAAAGATTTACAGAGTTAGGCCTGTAGTGGACCTGCCCTAAGAGGTGACTGTGCTTGTCAGAATTGCTGTGAGAAGGAGAGGGCGGGTATTGGCGCATGTGTGAGAATGGGAGTGCACAGGCCAAGGGAGGAGACGGCCAGGTGATGGAGCAGTAGGAAAGAGGAAAGAGCATGCACCTCCTTACCCTGTGGTAAGGAAGTCAAAGCGTGGCTGATATGGCCTGTCCTGGCTCCAGCTGGCGGGGAAGGCTGGTGGGCAGGGCGGTGTTAAACAGCCTGGGGAAGAGGTGTGAAGGCCCCAGGTGAAGGCTGTGGCACGTTGTGGAGAAGGGGCCTGAGGCCGGACACCATCCAGAGAAACCACGTGCCGGCCATGACTGACTGCCCGTGTGGGTTTGGAAGGATCAGGTCACAGTTCTCAGTCTGGGCAAATTTGTAGCTGATGGGCCATAAACACGATGTTGGCTGTCAGAGGCATCTCCGAAGGGCTGGCAGTTTCTGCACTTTCTAGGGATGGGGATTAACCCACACTCTAAGGAGGACCATCTGAGCCTCGGCAGCAGGGCAGAGAGCTTACTGACTAAATGAAAGAAAGATCTCATTATGTTGTTGTTGCTGATCATTCTTCTCAGCGTTACCAATGAACCAAGTGAAATGAGAAAATAAGCAGAAAGCAGCTAGTGTCCGCACAGGGGGAGCCCCACCCAAGGGGCAGTGTTTACGTCTGTTTTAAATAACTGTGAAGAGCCCAACATTTGAATTCAGGATAAATTAACCACACTCCCATTTCCTCAGTTAAATTCTGTCAATCTGGAGCTCTAAAAATATATATATAACCCAAATTTGGGTCTGCCTGCTCATTGGTGCTTCATAAACCTGCTCTTATTTCAAAGGACAGATTACACTTTAAATGTAGAAAGTTTCAAAATCATGGCATATGAAGATTATGAGAAATAAAGTAGTAAGTACTAGCTCGCTTTTGTTTTGCAGGAAGTTTTTTCTAAATGTTCACTTGTAGTCTCAATCTCATTACCACAAAAGTGAACGAGGTGGCGGGGCAGGTGGGTATTGTTTCTAGTTTACACAGCTGGGCGGGGGCAGAGGTGTGTCCTAGGAGTCCTAGGAGTTTTGTGTTGTATTGGGTGTGGATTTGGCACACCAGGCACACACAGTGGACTGTAGCAAGCAAGGGAATTAAGTGCATGACTTTGGAGTCAGAATCCAGGGTTTGAATCTGTCTCCGCTGCTCACTAGTTGTGAGACCTTGGACAAGCTGATGTCCTTGCTGACTCCCAGTCTTCTTCTCTCTGCCTGGAGATGGTCATCACCTCTCATGCATGTTGTGACAGTCATAGAAGACAGTGAGAGAGCTACATCCTACCTCGTTCAGGGTCTACTGCACTTTTAACCTCCCATCAGTGAGATTCACTGTTGTTAAATTAGTGGATACACTTTAAAGTGGCCATTCAACTCAGAAAGAGTTTCAGAGATGGACCCTCAATAGACAAGTTAGGGTTCCTTGAAGTAGTCTTGGCTGTGTGCTTTTGACTGGTTGGCAAACGCTTGACCACATGGAGCCAATCAGAGACTTTTCCTTGGATTGATGTCGCAAAACTCAGTGAGTTCTTTGGTAGAGGTGGAGACTATGAGCCCCGAGGCTCCAGAGCTGTAGATAATCATGCACCTGACACATATAAGGAGGAAGAAAGTCATTGGGCTTAATAAGAGGACAGATGGTCTTAGTGGGTTGTGATGCTCCTGAGGGTCAGGTGGGTCTTTGCTTTCTACTTTTTATTAGTACCTGTTTTCAGTACACAATGATTATATTCCTCATGGGAAGTTGGTCCATGTGCACAACACATTTTAGTTCCTTTTACATCCTCTCCTCCTCCCTCTCTACCCCTCCGTCTATCTCTTGCCCTTTTCCCTATTGCAAAAGATCTAGCTCCCTACTTCCTATTGTCTGTCTTTCATATTGTTCTTCATCTACATTTCGAGTTTCTCATATAAGAGAAGCCATGTGCTATTTAAACTTGTGTGTCTGATTCACTTCACTTTGCATTATGGTCTCAATGTGCATCTGTTTTCCTGCAAATGACTCAACTTTATCTATTGGCACAGCAATGTTCTGTTATGTGTAAATACCACACATTCTACATCCATTCATCTGTTGGTGGATATATGGGACATTTCCAAAATTTAGTTATTATGCATTGTGCTGCTATAAACATGGGTGTGCATGTACCAGTGTAATGTAATGTTTTTAACTCTTTGGGGAGAATACCTAGAAAGAAAATAACTGGGTCAAATGAAATATTTAATTTTAGTTCTTTGAGAAATCACCATACTGATTTCCATAGTGGTTGCACTAGTTTACATTTCCACCAACACTGTCAAAGGGTGCTGTTTCCCCAGAGCCTTCCTTGCTTTTGTTATTATTTTATTTCTCGATGATGGCCTTTTTTCTGGAGTTAGATGGACCCTCAGTGGTGTTTTAATTTGCATTTCTCAGAGAGGTTGAGCATTTTTGGCTTGTATTTATTAGCCATTTATACTTCTTCTGAGAAATGTCTATTCATTTCACTGGCCTATTTTTTGATTGGGTCTTATCCTAAATTACTTTGCTCCTTGCTGAGACAAAATACCTGACACTCATAACACCAATTCTGTCATAAAGGTGCATTACTGTGGGTGTATAGTATCCACATTTATTTATTTATTTATTTATTTATTTATTTTTTGGTTTTTCTCCGGTACCGGGAACCGAACTCACGACCTTGCACTTGCCAGGCAGGCGCTTTTGCCGCTGAGCTAAATCCCCAGCCCCTTCCACATTTATTCTTTAGAATTTTTCTATTGATGAATTATTAACTTTATAAGTTTTATTATATTAAGCAATGAATACTTAACAAAAAATAAAGTGTTGAATTTTAAATATTTATTGAATGTTTAAAAAAAGCATCAAAATTTTCAACATCGACTAATTTTTAGTGTACAAAGTCTAGAAAAAACCAACATAATTACATTCCTATATGAATTACAATGAAAATACTAATAGCACGCTACAAAAAAATGATCTTTATTTCAATTATCACACCTGAGACAGTCTTCACACATGACAGCCCATTCCATACACACCTATCGCTTACACCGACAGCACATGTGTTTTACTTTCCTGGCCTTTTTGTAGGCCTTACTGGTCTTGCTGTTTTGTCAGGAGGTTCTTATTATGTTATACAATGTGTAGTTAACAGGAACGTAAAATATCAATAAAAAAGTACTAAATTCTTCATATATATATACATTGCACATTTAGAGTAAACACCAACGTTTTCACATTAGCTGTGTAGTTCTTTAAAAAAACCCGAAGATAAAACCAGAAATAAATTTCTATATGAACTACAATGAAAATATACCAGTAGAACTCTAAAAAAAAATCTTTGCTTCAATTGTCACACTCAAGGCAGTCTTCACACAGGACAACTGCTTGTTCCATGCACACATCTTACTTACCCTGACAGCCCAAGTGCTTAGCTTTCTTTTCCTGTGTGGCAGGCCATTCTTGTCATCTCTCTCATCTTCTTGTTTTGTCAGGAGCTTCCTACTATATTGCACAATGTGTACTTAGTAGGAAAATAAGATATTAATAGAATAAAATATCAAATATGTAACAACTGCTTAAAATAGACATCAACATTTTCACCTCAGGTGTTTATTTGCTTATGAAACCTAAAATAACATAAGAAAGAAAAACTGATGTGAACTATAAAGTAAATAAAAACAAAAATATGCCATAGAAATAAGCTTTGCTTCAATTGTCACACCCAAGGCAGCCTTCACACATGAAAACTGCCAGTGCCGTACACAAGTTATTGCTTACACTAATAGCATGTATGTTTGGTTTTCCTATCTTTTCCTCTGGTGAAAAGGTGACATGTTTTTGATTTTCCTGTTGTTGCTGTAGTAGGCCTTTGTGATGCTGCACCTGCCTAGTCACCTGTTGGCTCACCAGTGTGCTCCGGAACATTTTTGCAGAAACATTTTGTTTTTCCTCTGCTGTAAACGATCTCTTATGAGTTCCAGTCCCAAGCTTTTAAGACAATTTCTCCATGATATTTTGCACTGTTATTTTCTTTGTGAACTATCAAACTATTTATGCTACACATGTTTAAGATTGAGTAAAACACAACCACTGACCAACGCTTTGTGTTTCAAGTGACACTGTAATTGCTGCATAACTCATCAACATCTACTCCACCTTTGGGTTTGTTGTAGAAAGTTTCCATCTTAGGTTTCCATTTTGTCAAGGTTTCCCTATCAGTATTTCCATTATGGTGCAATGCTGACATCAGCAGTACTGGTTTGTTTTTCTTTGCCATATATGAGGCCAACATAAATCTTCCTGAAATCCGAAGATTGTATTATGCAATTCTCTGTTTTGAAATTGTAACATTTCATTTGAAATTTTTGCTTTGTTCCTACAAAGCAAACTGTTTTTGACAGTTCCTACTCTGGTCAACTTGTGCTCTGTTAGCAAATGTAACATCAACGGGAAACTGGTGAACGAATTGTCAAACGTCACGTTCTGATCAGTTTGGGAGACGGGAGCAACAAGTCTGTTCACAGCATCATTTGGTTTAGTACTATATGAGTAAGGACCTAGTGGCTGAATTTCAGGATAAATTTCTAAATTGAAAATGTAACTCTTCACATCTATAAGGGCATACATTTTTATGCCATATTTTGAAGGGTTTTTAAAAATACATTGCCTGAAACTACAGCAGCCATAAAATGCTGCAAGATGTTCATCAATAGTCATATATTCAGATGATGTATAAACTGCTTGAAAATTACCCCAAATATCTCAAACCATGACCGTATAGAAACCAGATTATCAGTTCTTTTTCTTTCTTGGTGGGTGGTTTTGTCATCAAACCTCAGGCAATTCTGAAGGAAACCAAATTGCCTCAGTGTCATCATTATTCTATAAGCCTCAAGCCCACACCCATGGCTTTTCCATGAGCTTTTTACATTCCTGCAATATCCATGAGAAAGCCCTGCTAAGTACAGCAGGCTTATGAATACTTTCAGTTCAGCTAGTGAGGCGTCAAAGTAAATATATTTTTTAGTATGGCTATTGGTGCATACAGAACATTTTACTAGTATTTTAGCATTTGTGTATTTCACAGTATTTTGTAACATTTAATCTGTTACAATTTCCAACACTGAATGGCAGTGCTGGCGTTTTATCCAATAGTTTCACCCCTGCCAAGATACGCATTATTTTTTCAGACCTATTTCTAACATTACATTGTACTATTTGATTGCATGACCATTTTGTACATTTCTACTAGTCAAACATGTACTCACGTTGTTGTTTATTTTGTCATCTGAATCAATGTGGTCTGCATTCTCTGTGTCTGTATTGGTAGATTCTTCCTCCATTTCAGTCACAGGAACTTTGGCTCACATGGCCAATGTCAAAGTCATTATCATCTTCATCATCCATGCATGAATGATCTGACAATTCACTTTCAAACTCCTCCAAAACTTGCAATCTGGTTTTGCATTATAATGAACTGGGCTACTTCTACCAGAAAAATTAAAAGAAAACTTTTTCAAAAAATAAATCCTAAATGCATAGAAATTTAGCAACGAGTATTTTATGAGTAAAACTCACCTGTGGCTGCTTTGGATCTCTGGTACACACCTTGCCATTCATCTGCAAGGTGGATGAATGCACAGATGGGTTTTTGCTTTCCCCAGATGCAGCTACTGTGAGTCACATTCAATTTCATTTGTGGTAAAATACCTGTTAACAGAATATGAGAGTGTTGTGGGTTTACCCTGTAATGCTCAGGTAAACATTTGGAAAATCTGTTAGATGGAACATAACGTGAGTAAAAAATCCCAGATTGACACTTTTGCACACATGCACACACCTTGCCACTCTTCATACCAAATGGGTAAACACAAAGACTGTTTCCTGTATCCCCCACACATAGCTACTGAGACGTACAGCCAGCTACTATTAGGCTAAAGTACAAATTTACAGTAGAAAAGTATGGGATGGGGTTGTTGTAACCCAGTTTTATGCCTTGCAGGTAAAGGAGGGAAGGTTTATTTGGCTCACATTTTGAAGAGGTTTCAGTCCATAGTTGGTTGGCTCCAAGGCAGCATGGCATGGCAGAGGAGCATCACAGAGGAGAAAGAGTCTAGGCAAGGAGGCAGGCAAAAGCACACTAGCCGTTGTTCTGCTCTTATATTTCATGCAGGCTGACCACCCTAGGGTAGGTTTAGTACTCACACCCTTCATCCCAGCCCAACCAATCAGTGGACAGATTTAGTAATCACGCATCCTTAATCCCAGCACCACATGCTGTAGATCCAGCTACCTCTGCAAAGCACTCCCAGGACTGCATAAGGCTTTAGGTGGAGCTTCTAGATACAGGCCATAATAGGTCTTTTATTTTAGGGTGTCTAATTTGAGATCTTTTTATATCCTAGATATTAGTCCTTTTTTAATAACTGCCATTTTTCCCCATTCTATAGGCTGTTTCTTTACACTGTTTCCCCCCCCCCCATACTGTGCAGAAGGCCTTTTAATCTGATATGACCTCCTTTGTTGATTCTTGGTGATATCTTGTGCAACTTGTGATCTGTTCAGAAAGTCCTTGTCTATCCCTTTGAATTCAAGATTTTAACCTATTTTATTTTCCAGCAGATTCAATGTTTCTGTTTGAACATTTAGATCTTTGACCCATTTTGATTTTAATTTTGTACATGGTGAGAAATATAAGTTTAGGTTCAATCTCTTGCCTGTCTGAGCGATCTGCATTTTTGTAATTACATTGGTCAATTCTGATGAATGGATTGAAGTTAAATTTTTGTCATTGACATATGAGGGTCATCATTAATGCAATTGCTGTTTGTCAAATTTGATGACCTGCTTGGGTCACATTCAAATGGGACTAGAAACCCCTTGGAAATAGACGCACAAGAGGATTCCAGAAGTCAGGAAGAAGAGTCTGAATTCTGGTCACGGCTAACTAGCTTTGTGACGTGCCAGACTCATACCCCTTCATGTGCTTCAGTTTTCTCATCTACAGGATGGAGTCCTACCTGAATTTTCTGGCATTCAGTAGGTGCTCAATAAATATTAGCTCATTTTTCTTTCTTTTTCATTTTTGCCCCTTTTATGATGCAGCCATTGCCTTGTTGATGTCCACATCAGAGCAAATCTGCCACTCACTCATGCCTAGGTTCAATAATGTCCCTCAGTAGCAGTATTGTGTGCCACTAACTCCGCTGTCTTTGACAACTCACTTTCCTCTTGCCCCTCTTCTCTCTCTCCTTAACATAAGCAAGTCCTGCAGCTCCCCAGACAGATGACGTTCTCTCTCATCTCTGAATCCTGGCACATTTTTTCTTCTGTGTATACAATCAAGCAATCTTTCATCCATCCCTCAAACTCTTGTGTATCCTTCAGTGCCCAGCTCAAATATCACTTCTTTTCTGACCACCCTCCACCCCAGGTTAAGTAAGCTACCATTTTTCTCTTTTTCCATAGCACTGCGTCTTATGCTGTCCCACAACTGAAGCATATATTTTTTGCCTACTTTACTTTTCCTTCCCTGTCGCATCTTCCCCCACTTACCTTCCTCTGCTCCAACTATTATCCCAGTTGTATTAGTGTTCTTTGCAGGAACAGAATCACTATAAAATTATGTATATTTAAACAAACGGCTCCATTATGTAATCTTCCAGGACTAGAAGCAGAAGAGTCACAGTGGCCACTGTGGGATTAGAGGCAGAAGAAATCAAAATGGCTGCCTGTGTGTTGGCGAGCCTGTGGATCCAGTACGTCCTAGAAGCTCTCTCTGGAGTCACCAGTGTGAGCCCATGTTGGAAGGCTGACACTGAGACCAATGTCCAAAGATGACGGCAAAGACTGGAGCTCTTCCTAAAAGGAAACACTTCCTTCTTCTTTCCCTTTTTATTCCGTCCAAGCTATGAGCCATCCACATCTGGGATGGGTCTTACTCTCTCAGTTTGCTGGCTTACATGTCAATCATCCATAGGCACACCCAGAGCTCACTGCTTTGCTCGGTAGTTCTTACTCAGGTCACGCTGACATACCATAATTGATGACCACACTGGTCTTACCTCATTAACACTCTAGTTATCATTTCTTACAGGAACCTTCTCTGACTTCAATGGTACCACAAGCTCCTCCTTCCCCAACCTTGTCACTCACTGGGCTCCGTGTCCTGCTTCTTCATAGTACTAGCTACTGTGTGAGAATGTTTCTGAGGGGTGGTCTTCACCTTTTGCTCACCCCTTTGGCATCACACCTTGCACAGAGTTGGCACTTGAACACATTAATTGTCTGACTAACTAACCTATGGGACAGAGGAATTTCTGACCTCTCTGGAACTATCATGGACACAGGGCTCAGACAAGACTTCCTACTCTACTGCCCCCTCTGCCAAAACATGGGCTAAAAAAGCCAATAAACCTCACAGGACCACAAGACAAAATAGTGACAACATTTTTAATTGCAACTGACCACTAGATTGACCATTTTGAAGTGCCGTGGAGATAGCGGAGGTTTGGGGTCAGAGAGTTCTGTATGCAGGTCCTGGCTTGACCACTTACTCCATATATGGTCTTATGGACACTGTAAACTCTCTGACACTTGGTTTCTCCCTTGTACAATGGCAAACAGGGATCCTAGTGAAGATACGACATCTATTATAAAATGTGAGCTTTGCTAGCTCATTTTCCCTCTCTCTTTCTCCTTCCCCACTTCTCTCCCCTTTTATGAGCAAGCACGCGACTACGGCTGTTACATCCTGGAGAGTCTCTATCCACACGTAGCCAGTTTGGCCTTGACCTCTGGATGACCTTTTTCATTTTTCACTCTGTTTGGCATGGGCTCTTGTGGCCTCCTTATGGGCAGGCAATTTTTCCATCAACTTCAACCATGGATTTTCCATGAGAGACTGTTCACTGAACTGGAACCACTTGGCTCTAGGCACCTAGGGTCAACGTGTCCCCATGGAAAGAAGTTGAGATGGAAATTCTTTATACGCTGTGTGTCCAAAAAGAGAGGGATACAAATGATCAGAGCCTCCAGAAACCCATGGGCTGTAAAAGTGAGTTGTAAAAGACAGAATGGTTTATTATAGACTTTACTACTCCACGTTCCAGAAGGATACAGGGGATACATTCAGGCCACCAACTGTGTGAGGGATTTTATTGTTGGTAAGTCACATAGTGTCCCGCTCTGGACAGAGCTGTGTTCTCAGGGTTCAGAAGCAATGCCAAGGCTTCCTGAGCTCACGACAAGGTTTTGTACCGCTTGTGGGTTCACTAAGAATAAACAGGTGCCAGATGGACGCAGCACACAGCACACCTCTCTGCATTTCTTTGCATTATATTTTTCTGTGCAGAACAATCCCCAACTTCCCTTACATGCCCGACTCTGGCATTTATTTATGGAAGGCAGTGAGCTAAGGAGTCAATAAAGAGCATGTGCTGAGTCAAACTGACTTGAGTTTGATCATGGCCTTGTCACCTACTAACAGGTGGAAAAGTAAGGCCTCTAAGCATTTCTCCATCAAGAAAAGTGGCTAGGATTGGTACTCATCCAAGAGAGCAGTTGTGAAGATTTTATTGAGACAATGCGTATAAAGTACTCAACAACATTGTACCATTCTATAAATGAGAGCAGCGTTTACACGTTCTTGATTCTCAGTTCAAACTCTTTCTAACTGGTGGCCTCAGATACTCCTCTTTAATATTCCCACTGCTTCTTGTTCAGCTGTCCATGAGAGCAATTGCCACACTCTGCGGCCACAGTCAAAGTCATACAATTCAAGCTTTATGTAGTGGGAGCTTAGGCTATGTTTTGATACCAACCACCTCACTCTGTGACTTTAGCCAGTCTTCTCTCCCCAACCCGCTGTGCCTGACCTGGACACGGATGCGCAGTTTATAAAATACAGCTTATTGGGCTCTCCTCTATGATTTCCTGCAACTTCAAGCCTTTTCAAAATTTGAACCAAATGATGACAGGATGCTAATCACCTCCCTCCCCAAATCACAAAAAATCTCTTTTCTCCTGGAACATTTATTATTTATACACCACTGAGCCTAGATTGGCCATTTTTCAAGAGTGGCACAAAGGGAATTCTCCATCTGGGGGAACAAGCGACTGATTGAAAGGGATTTCATGCCTGAATGCTCTCATTCTGCTCCTGCTGGACACCATGGCTGCTACCTTTCTGTGCACGATCAAGGGAACTGGGGTTTGTCACTTGCACCAGATCCTGGCCGCTCCCAGAAAACCTCCAGAGGAGGCCTCCATGGTTACCGTAGAAACGTCTTCCTTCCTGGTTGCAGACCCACGCAGGCCCAGGCTGCCACGACCCAAGAGGGGCCTTGTTTAAACAGGAAAGAGCAGACAGTTTAATGGGTAGCTTTGCAGCTCCGATTCCTACACAGTTTACAGTAGTTGGAGTAATAAAATTCATAATGAATGTTTCTTTATTTTACAGCTAACTTTTTGTGTTTGTTTTCTCTTTTGTTTTTTCTTTTGCTTTGTTTTTCCTGAACACTACTGAACTGACAGTAGGGATGGTTTTCTATTTCATTTTTTAATTACTAGAGAGATAACATTGAGAAGAATTATGCCTTATGTACATTTTTCTTACTTATTCTTCATGATATTTCTATAACACACATAATTATATTGAGAAAATTGAGAGTCAAGAACTTAAATTACCTGCCCAGGGACCCATGGTTATTCGCTTTTTTCTTTTATTGGTATTTTGCTACTGGGACTCGAACTCAGGACCTCAAGCTTGCCAGGTAAGCATTGTGCCAGTAAGCTATATCCCTGCCCCACCCTGTTATTTATAAGAAGTGCAATTTTCAAGTGGATAACTAACTACAAAACAGCTATTCTGATTTCATTAATAAATTAGAATTACAAGAGGAATTTTCATAGGTAAACACCCTTTGTAATTTGATCCACAAAGAAGTGTAACATCTACTTTGTAGGTACATTAATGAGTTACCTGTTCAAGGAGATAGTCAAAGAAACCAATTATTAAACTTTCTTCTAAGGGGAATTTTGTTGTCCTTGGTTACCTTGGAAACTTGAGACCTCATGGCTCAGCTCGTAGGAAGCAGAAGCACTGTGGGGCTGAAGCCGAGGTAAGAGCTAGAATGGTCACCAGTTACCAGTTACCTATCAGGAGCTTGACTTGAGCTACCTTACTTAAATAGTAATAGCCCTATGTGGTAGATATCTCTACATACTTTCTCCACTGTACTGATACAGCAAACGGAGCCATAAAGAGGTAAAATAAATTGCTAGAGAGAAAGTCAGTTTCCTCTGATCTCCAAGCTTAGGGCTTTTCTGGCACTTCACACTCTGTTTCCTCAAAGTCAATTCTTAGAAGAAAACTGAAGATCTACCTCTCAAGATTGATGGAATTTCTTTAAACCTCAGAGACAGATTGTCTATTAAGGCACTTGGCCTCAGCTACTAGCACATTTCTGGAGTTGTGAAAAGGAGCTGGAGTACTGCAAATCACTCTAGGCACTCTGGGTAGAGCAGGAACCCTCCTCGCACACCCATGGAGCAGAAAAACAGCAACCATCTGAAAGGCAGTTAATGAGCCTGGAGAGGTCCCGGGAAAGAGAAGGCAGCTGCGGGGAGTTATGAACTGTGAGAACAGCCTGGAGCCAGGGGGGCAGGTGATTTTAAAAGCTAGGGGAGAGTTTTATCAGACCATGGAGAGTTTTAACTAGTAGAGATTTTCCTACACTCCAAACAGTTACTGTCTTCTACTGTGCTTATTAAGCCAAGAGTGAGAACAGGAACGCACATGTGCTTGAAGAAGGGATGAGCAGAGGTTTGGGGCAGGGTTGGTGGAAAGGACCTGGTATTGTATCCCCCATGCCCAGAATCCACAGTGCATGCCAACCAATATTTATGAAGCGAATGAATGAGTGAATGAGTGAATGAGCAAGCATAAGAATGGAAGTGACAAGTCAGAAACCTCCCCCTCCGTGCCCTGATACCACCAAGGAAATGTGGTGGCTCCACAAGCACTGCATCCTAGCCCACATCTCTGTGTCTATGCGTAGCCTCGCCTGTGGGCTGTGATGTCCTCTCCAATCCTCCTTGCAGACCTTAATGACATGCAGATGCCTCTTTTCCTTCCAGAGCCCCTGACCTCTGGGAGCCTCCTCTGTCTCTTTGTTGTCTTATTTTGTTCCCTCTGTCCTTCTGAGAGTAGGATGAGCTTGCCTGCTTATGCTGATATTTGTATGTCTGAAATCCCATTACAGTGTGAACTCCTAAAAAGAGCGGTCAGAGCTTTAAATTCTTTGGCACTTGAGTTTTCTTGCGTCAAGAGGGTGTTCAAGCTGGGCAAGGTGGCACATGCCTGTAATTCCTGTAATCCAAGCACGCTGGGAGGCTGAGGCAAGAGATCACAAGCTGGAGCTCATCCTGGGCAATTTAGTGAGCTATTTATCAAGAGACCCTGTCTGAAACAAAGACAGAAATATAATATAAAACCTTGGGGTGTAGCTCAGTGTGAAGGCCCTGGGTTCAATCTTTAGTACACAAGGAGAAAGAAAGTGTTCAATGAGTATTTATAGATGAACAAATGGCTTACAAAGTGTCAGGCAAATTCCTGTGCTCCAATCTGTGGCCCATGCTGAACACAGAAAGGCCTGTAGTTTTGCAGACAGCATTGCATGGTACTTGGGGAAATGGATTCAGGGCTCACATTTCCCACCATCTATTGGCTGGTGTTAGGAAAATATCATCTCTTAACCTCACTCTACCTGTGGGTAATGTGAGACAACTGGATGTGGTGATGATCAACACTTAGAACTTCCAGAACTTAAGGTTTTCAGTAAGAGTCCAGATGGATTAAAAGCCTTTTCCACATCCAAGTTGTCACTACTGAGGCCATGTCAACGAAACTGTGTTTTGTACAGCACTGATCCCAGCAAATACTCTTTGGGTCCACCATGGAAAGGAAATTGTAATCAGTGGAGAACACAGAGGATGTGGCTGTGCTATTCACCTAATGCGCACATGGACATGGGGACCCTGGAATGGCCATGCTGTACCGAGGCAGCACCAGCTAGTGGAGGAAGTGATACTTAGGACATGTTCTGGGGATGTTCTGTGCTGATGTGCAGCATGGCGTCTCCACTGCCAAGAGTACAGCAACCCAGGTTTAGGCTCAGTTTAGCCTCAGTTCCTAAAGGAAGCTGTTAGGAAGGAAGGAGGCACAAGGCGGTGGAATTATGGCTCTAGGTTTGTTGCACTGTGTGTCTGACTTTGAGCTATTCTTCCTAGCGATCTATCCAATGGGGTGGGAGATCACATCTGACATTATGACCCTAGTGACTCCTCAGTAGCAGGTAGAGTGAAAAGATGTAGTAATAAAAAGGCAAAGAGGTGTAGTAGTTGTGCAACATACATTGCATACTTTACTTCATTCAATTCTCGCAGCAAATCGGAAAAAGAGATGTCACCATTTGATGGCTGAGGTGACCAGCTCACCAAGAGACTTATAAACATAACCAAGCTGTGCAAATAAATGGTAATGGACCTAGAATGTGAACCTGGGTGTTTTGGTTCTAAAAGCTCTAACTCTTTACATGAAATGTGGCTATCCTAAAGGGTAGCTTTTTGTTTGTTTTGACCATGACTTGGCTGACATTATTTAATTAGCCTACTCTGTGGTCTCTGAGCCTCGTTTTCTCTCCTGTGTAAAATGAGAATAATGATTTCTCTATTTCACAGAAGTTCTTGTGATGATAAAATAAACACATTTTTTCCTTTATTATATTTTTCTTCCCCATTCATTTGTTAAACCAAGGTAAACTAAAAATTAAAGTCGAATATGTCATTTGTTTTTATGTAACAGTGTCAATCTCAAGCAGGTTAATGTTGACTGTAATTTATAGTTCCCACGATACCCTGTGAATTTTGGGAGAATATGTGTATGTTGTCTACTTATTAAAATATGCAAGTCAAGGAGATGGTAATAAAATGTAGCAATCACTCTGCTCTGTCTTTGATTGGGTATGAGCATAGTAACCTTGCCTTTTTATTTGCATTATAAATAAAATTTATGAGAAATTTATCTTAGGGAGTGAATGCTGTGCACGTTCATTTCTAGCTGCCCCCATTGGGTGAAACTTGTGATTAAGAGAAATTCCTGCAGTCCTCAGGATGTCTAGGAGCCTTGTGATTAGTTCAGGTAAAATGACTTCTGGATTTCCTGAGTGAAAGTCAGAAAATTCAACTCACTTACCATGTGCTTGTCTTGCTTGTTGTGAGGCAAGCCCAGGGGTAGAGCCACATCTGACTTTGAGGAGGAAACCTTGGGGTTTCAGAGCATGGCTCTCAGTGGGATTTAGGAGGCAACTGACAGGAAGAAGAAGGAAGCGGACATCCTTCAGTTTCTACAGGTGGGAGTATGAGTTATTAGTAATGTATGCTAGTCTTCAGGGTAGAAGAGGAGGTAGGTTGCATATGATGGGCTTTCATGAATCTCATTTCAAACTTCTGCTTGATGTTTGCACTGTCGCACGAGTGTGGGGCCTCATTTCTGAAACAGTCCCAGACTAGGCCGCCCCACACCCACCCACATCTGGAGGATTTCGTATTCTCATAGTTCTCCTACTCTCCTCCTTCCCCTCCCCTCCCCTGCCCTCCCTTCCCCTCCCCTCCCCTCTTCTCTCCTGTCTGTTCCTTTCTGCTCTTCCCCTCCCCTCCCTCCTCCCTCCCTTTCTTTCTTTTCTATCTTCCCCCTCCTTCCCTCACTCACTCTCTTTTCCCTCCCTCTCTCCCTCCTTCCTTCCTTCCTTCCTTTTTATCTTCCTTTCTCCCTTCCATCCATTCTTCCTTTCTCCTTCCTCCCTTCTTCCCTCCTGCCTCCTTTCCTACTTTTTTGTGATATTAGAAATTGAATTTATGCTCTTGTGTTGAGCTACCTTTTTTATTTTTATTTTGAGGCACGGTCTCACCAAGCTGCTAAGTTGCCCAGGCTGGACTCAAATGTGACTCTCCTATCTCAGACTTCCTGAGTACAGATTACAGGAGTGTACCTTACACCAGGGTCTGACATAGTCATTCACTTCTCTACCACAGGGCTTTTTTCTCATCAACATATGCATTCACTATAGTATTTAATAAAATCCCCCATGGACTGGGCCATGCCTGGTCATTCTCTGTGTTCCCAGGGTGTCACACAGAGCATGGTTGTGTTGAAAATAACAACTAATATTTCCTGAACACTTAAAGGTATCAGGAAGTCCTCCAAGCACTGAAGATGGACTTATTTGTTTGACCTTATTACACTTCTGCAAGGTAGAGGTTAACAATAGCTTTCATTTTACAGGTGAGGAAACCAAGGCACTGATGCTGACGTGACTTACCCAAGAGAACCAAGAGAGTGGAGTTAGAATTCAGACTCAGGCAGTAAAGCTCCAAAGCTCTCACAGGATGGGTTCTCCAGGGGCAGAGGCAGAGGTGGATGGGACTTGGGGCACAGTATGTTCACCAGAGTGTGTGAGGAAACAGGGAGAAGCAGGAGAGTGGGGGAGGGATAATGCCTTTACAGTTGGTTCAACCTGGGCACAAATGCCTGGACCTTTATATGCCCAGCTCGCCTAGACTCCAGATATGGACTGCTTTGTGGAAGGGCATCATACCCAGATGTTGCTGGTATCCGGAGGCTGTGCATACATTATGCTCTTCAGAGATGGCCAGCAAGCCCTTCCTTACAGGAAATCTGGGCGTCTCATGTCTGGGTCAGCCATGTATAATGGATTGCCTCTCAGGGAAAACACAATAATCATTTGTTACATTAACAGAATGTTTATTAATTATAATAACTGTAATGATGGCTATAACATTGTCATTAATCATCATTAAAATACATGGAGACTGATACTATATCATATAACCTCATTTTACCAATAATGAAATAAAGATTTACTGAGGTTTGACAACCTGTCAAGGATTATCTGATGAATAAGTGGGAGAGGTACGATTCTCTCCCAGACCTTTCTCATGCTATCTCTACCTTCCTAACCTTCAGGTTAGTTTTTGCTTAAGCTTCCCTAGTGCAGATACCATGTTTTCATCAGTTTTGTTATCTCCAGCACCTGGTAATGCCCAACACATACTATGTGTACGTTTGTTGAAGATCAGCTCATCTTCTATTTAAAAGACATGTTTTTAATAGAAAGTAGCAAAATAATTTGGTACTTTAGCAAATATGAGGAGAACTATTTCTATTTAATAAGCCATATTCAACCCCTAAAACTTTGTCTAATGTCTTTTCAGAATTAAGAGATATTAATGAAAACAAAAGAAAAAACAAAAGTACACACACACCCATACAAGGAGCATGTAGAAGTGACTAGTTAGCTTGTGGAGTCCATCCACTGAGAGAATAAGCAACCACATGATCCTATAGAAAGAGCATCGGGGAGGTTCCATGGCAGGTATTTCACTGTGTGAGCTTCTCACTGACAAGTCCTTCATTACTTGTAGTTCTGAAATGAGGAAGTTGTAGAACATGATGCTTGAGTTTCATTCATCACTGGCTTGGGATCATTTTGTAAAATTTAGGTGAAGGTGAGAGCTGCCCCTCTGTGAAGAAAGAGAGGGAATCTGTACAGGTGGGTGGTAGATGCAGAAGGAAGGGCTCTGCTCGGTAGGATGAAACACACTTTAAATACACTCTTGTGAGGAAGTGATTCTTCTTTCATTGGATGCACGCAAGCAGAGGCAGACGGAGTCAGGAGTGTGCTGTGTGGGCCCTCTGGGGCAGAGTGGGGCAGATGAAATGAATGCAAAAGTCAACAAAATCTGAGCTAGTGAGTATGGAAGATGAAAATTAAATCCCAGATGCTCTAAGAGCCTCCAAGAGTGGAGTGATCAGTGATAGCCAGAGTGAGAGTGGCTGCTCAATAAATGGCTGTTGAATGAATTAGGCTTTTTTATGGAAAAAATAGAACAAAATTTCATAACAAAATAATAGGAGAGTAACAGTGGTTAATACATTGCATATTGTTATTTTCAAAGTAATTACTTGGAGTACAAGATATGGGCATAAAAAATTCACCAAAAGATATTAGCACAAACCTTTCTTTTCAGTGAATGAAAAGAAATGAATAGTATAATGACCTTGTACTTTTTTTCCTTTTCAAATAATGAATTTGTTCTTAGGCATAAGTTTGAATATAATGGTATTTACAACCCCACATAGCTAGAAGTTAAAATGAGTTTGTCAACCCAAACGTGTTTTGCAAATTGTAAATGTCACAGCTTGGGTTCCTTAGGAATAAAAAGCTTGAGGCAAGGACTTAAGTGCGTAATATGGCTGCCTTCTCAGGACTGTACTTAGGAAAGAGTAAGGAAAGCTGTTACATATACATAACAGGTCCTCACCCATGGTAGCCATGGCAACTACTTCTACTGAGGAGCGAAGGTGCATTGAGGATAAAGGGGCACCAGGCAGAGGAAAGAGTATTCAGAAAGACTTCATGAGACAATATGAGTACTCTCTAGGAAGGACACTATTTCTTTTAAAAATTATTATTACATCATCATTATTATAATTATTGATGCATATTAATTGTGCAAATTAATGGTTTCACTGAGCCATTTCCACAAATGCACACACCAAGCTTTGATCCTCTGCACCCTCCCCATAGCCCTCCAGGGGCGTTGCGTCTGGTCGGGGCTGGGAATGGGACCTGAGGGAGGCAGAGGGGCAGGCAAACGCAGGAAGGCTTTGTGAGCCACACCCGAAGAAACTGGGCAGCAAGTAAGTGCGCTGAACAAATGCCAGGCGCCCCCAAAACTACGTAGAAAATACAAAATTGAACCAACAAAAGACCAAGAGAGTAAAAAAGGTTAAATCCAAGTGACAAAAATGCCCACAAGAGCAGAAACTCCATCATGAAGGATATCCAAGCTTCAAAGCCTTGGGGAGGTTTTTTTTTTTTTTCTTTTTCTAATGCAAGTTGTAGGAAAAACTAATCTGAAAGGCATTCTGTTTCTGCTTCTCTTTCGTTTTCTTTTTTCTTTCCCTTTGCTTTCTTTCTCCGTCTCTCACAAACACCAAACACATTTGAAAGGGTTCACAATCACAGATCTAAGCTGACCTCTTTACTGTTGGAAATTCCCCAACAGGAAGTGCATTTATCATTCACATGACAGACAGTTGCAGTGAGGGGTGAAGTGCAGATGCAGGTAGATATTTATATCATGCACACTCGAATGACCAGCATGGAAAGGATCTTAGCTGCTATTTAGGAGATATGCTGGAGAATAAGCACAACTATCAAGAGCATTTTGTTAGTTAAAAAATTCCAATCCCAATGTTGACATAGGGAGCTCCTTAGGGTAACTTGAGGGTACAATGCAATTTACACCGCTATGCTTTTGCATATATTTCTCCCCTTGGACTGAATACCTAACAGTCTACATCAGCTACCCACCAGCCCCACCTCTCTGGATGACATCCACGTTATAATTTGTGTAGTTTATTATCCCCCCAAGCACACTGTAATTTCCCTGGCGCTGGTCAGAGCCCTACACATGTTGATACTCAACATGTAGAAATACTCCAGGACTTTGTGGAAAAAAAAAATGTAAATTCCAATTCAATGGGTGTGGGGTAAGGATGAAATTCTACATTTTTGGCAGACTTGAGGATGCTGCTATTGGTGATCTCTGACTTGCCCTTGGAGTGGTAAGGTCTTAGTTTACCCCATAGCAATCATCAGTTTACTTTTCTATTTTGACCATTAAGACCAAAAATTTTTGTATTTTAAAAATTCCTATGTCATAATATATCTGATACTAAATAAAATACTCAGTAATCTTCCCGTGAATTAATACACAAACATTATCCCCTCAGTTCCTGATGACAACCTAAAATACTAGCATGGGAGTCACCTTTCTTTTTACCCAAAGAGAAGGGAAACTTAGTGACAGTGAGAAGGAGACAGAGTCAGAATTCAACACAGCTCTGTGATCTGAAAATCTTGAGGGCCAGGCTGTGTGCCCCTTGCTTTCCACAGTGGGATCAGAATACAGGTTAGGTCTGAGACAGGAGAGGCTGAAAAACAATTACAGCTCTTCCTAACACTGTGGAAAGAGATCTGTACTTTACAGTGTTAGCTGTAGAGACACAGCTGATCTAGGGTTGCAGGAAATCCTTGGTCTTGGGAGATTTGGACCACACTCCAAACTTTGACGTTTCATACCATTCTCACAGCTGAACAAATATGACACGTATAATTTCCAAGGCCACCACTGGTTTTGTGAAATAATTCTTGGGATTTATGGTGTTTTGTACTCTATTTTCCAATCTCCATACAATAATTAATTATTTAAGCTGCCTTACAACCCTCAGAGGGAGGACAGGATACTATTCTGCCTTGAGCCTGTGGGGAAGTGGGCAGAGAGCGGTAGCCCCCAGAATGCCAGGGAAGAGATCAGGCTGCCTTGAGCGAGCCAGAGGGTTTGGCCTGGAGGAAAGCTGGCTTGTGCCTGCCGGCCGGTGTGGGAAGAACTTCTCAAAAACTTCTTAAATCTGGAGATGAGCCTGCAAAAGCCATTTCATTAGCAACAAGAAGAATAGCTATCATTTTGAATAGTTAATATATATTAGGTAGAGTGCCATGATATTTAGCTTTTTCTTTTATTCATAGAGAAATGTGAGTTTGGGGATGATGATAAGATAGCATCTACCAAAGAGAACTTGGACTGTGATAGGCTCCACACTTTTTGCCTCCTTGGAACCTCATGAAGCAAGTGTAGTCATCTCTGCATCACAGAAGGAATGGAATAATCCAAGACACTTACTTAATATGTAATAAAACTGGGGCTTGCACCTAGGATTTCTGTGTCTCTGGAGCTGAGCTCTCTCCACTCATTTACTAGCAAAACAGTTTTTTCTTTGTAAAGTGGGATATATATATATATATATATATATATATATATATATATATATAGTGGATTCCGTGATAATATCCTTGATTCAGTAAAGATATGATAGAAAAATCATGGCACAAAAAGACCTCAGTTTGAATTTCATCTTTATAATTAACAACTATAACATCTTACATAGGTCACAACTTACTGATCCTCAATTTTATTAGCTGTAAAATGGAGATGCTAGTTATCTACCTTATAGGTTTCAGTGAAGATAAAATGATGTAACCTATGCAAAGTGTCTACTTTTTAGACCTTCACATGCAGAAGTACTTAATAGGACCTGTTTTTCCCCCTTCTACTCTCTTTCTGGGTTGTTTCTTCCCTACTTTCTTCTTTCAAGGCTGACTCTCAACAGGTAGTATCACCTTCTCAAATGCTAATTACAATCCTGTAGTTCTTTTTTGAAGTTCTTACCCTTGTCATCCTCATTTAATTAACTTCCGGTCATCATCCATGACAGAACCAATTACATCATGCATAGCCATCTTTCATCCAGTGTCTTCCTACACTGATTCTCATTTTAAGTCCCTCCTCCCTGGGATGTTGATTCTCAGTATCTTACTATTTTAAGAAGCCCTGTGCTTATTTCCTCTGACTTGATCAGAGCCAAAGTGCTGGTAAACTTTTATGCCAGGTTCCCAGCATTTTACTGGGAGATGTTATTTACACCTATTCAAATAAAAGAGAAAACGAAGATAATCCCCTGCAGATGAATTATTTGAAATATCTATCTCTAATTTTTGAGGTCCTTGCCTTTTCAGAAATTAGATTCAGCATCCCTTGGAGTCTGTTCTTTGCCATCAAATAAATGTTTGGTAAAAACTGAATCAAGGTCCTCTGCCTCCACACTCCTACCCCTACCCCAGTGATGTCTGGGTGAATTACTAACTTTCTCAGCAAAGCTCTCTGAAATCCTGGTACAGCTGGCCATTCTGAGACAATAAAGAACAGGAAAAAGTGAATGTCATAGTAAAGAACAGATTCTAATTCTCATTTTCTTACTGTTGACAAAGAGGCTTTGGGCTTTGCAGAAGACCACAGAGGAGGATTGCCCAACTCTTACCGAGCCAGATGGCCAGAAGCTTCTAACATGTGTCTTGTGGCTGCCCTGTGGGTGTTGGCCAGAATGCCAGCCTTCCCTTTCTGTCCCCTGGCTGTGAAGACCTTGGATCTCTCTCTCCCTTGCCTCCACCTGACAGGTTGCACCAGTGCCTTAAGGAGCCATCTGCCTGGTGGCACCATTGAGGTTCTGAGCTGGGGACTAATTCCTGCTGTGTCTCCAAAATGCTGAAGCTGTTCCAGATGGGTTGTCCCATCTAAGAGTTCTGGTTCAGTAACAGATGTAATAATACAGAGCTCTTTTTCTTGCACTGACTTAGGAGAAAACAGACCAAAGGAAACTAGACTCTTCACCTCTATCCAAGACAGTTTTTAATTCTAAGATATTTCTATTCCTGCTTCCTTAACATACAAGAGCCATAGAATTGATAAGTGATGTGACAGCTCTTACATGGAGTTAAACATGTGCCAAAAACTATACTAAACTATTTAAATACATTACTTTATGTAATCTTCACAATAATCTTATTAGGCATGCATAGTACTTTTATCCCATTATTACTATTATTCTGATTTTGAGACTAATCATTCAGAGATTAAGTGATTTACCCATGTTTTAAGTAAAGTTCCAGAATGATGTTGCTAAATAGAAGTAAGCACAGAAGAATAACAGTTATTTTATGTAAATATTTAGAGTTTACAATGTGAGAATGAGTTCTCCTGCGAATGATCTCATTTCCTCATCACATGAATGCACTGGAGGAGACGAGATATCATTATTATTCTCTTCTCACCAGGAAGCTGTAGTGTTGTGATGGCTGAGAGTACAAACGTTGAATGTACACATGGGCTTGAATTTGGCTCTGAATTTCTGAGTCTTCATTTCTTCCCCAGTAAAATGGAAGTTTAAATGCCACTTTATACAGTTGTCTTGAGTTTTATTTTGTTTTACTGTGGATGGAACTCAGGCCTTCACACTGAGCTACAATCTCAGCCTCTTTAAAATTTTGTATTTGGTTTTGAAAGAGGGTCCCTATCTTTGTTACTTTTCCCTCATTGCTGAGAGAAAATAGCCAACACCCAAAATTAAGGAAGGAAAGGTTTATTCAGAGCACAGGTTGTGGAGGTTTCAGTCCATAATCAGCTGGCTCCAAGGCACAGGGGCGTGGCACAAGGACAACACTTCAAGGCAGCAGAAGATAGCAAAAGCAACAAGAGCAAAAGCGGGGAAGCAAGCCTATTTCCCTCCCTTATACTATAAGCAGGCTACCCGCCCTCAGGGTGGTGTAGCACTCACACCATCTCCTTGCCCTCCTCTTGCACAGGCTCAGGATGTTTACAAAGTGAGGACCCTGGCACCCTGCTGAGTCACTTAGTTAAACAAGGAGACTTCTTAGGTTGACACAATGCATCAACCATAACAGTCCCACTAAAGTTCCCAGGCTGGGTTTGATCATGCAGTCCTCCTGCTTCAGTCTCCCAGAGTGCTGGGATTATGGGCACGCATCCCCTCACCAGGCTGGAGTTTTATAAGTAGTAAATGAAATAGTATAAACAAAACTTCACAATGCATGGAGAAGGGTTAACAATTACTCTTCCTTCTTCCATTCTTTTCATGAACAGTGGGGCCTTGCATCTATTATGTACAAAGTCCCTCCTGTCTCACTCCCTGCTTCAGATGATATGTGTTGTGGTTCGGAAATTATTTGTTTTCCAACAGTCCATGTGATGGAAGCTTGACCCCCAGCTCGGTGGCACTGGCTGGTGGTGTAGAGTTTACTGAGATGCCCTTAGGTCAATTAGGAAAGTGCGCTTAGAAAGACAGTGGGATCCCAGACTCTCGTTTCCTGCTGGGAATGTGATATTTTCCTCAGAAACAGGTTTCTGTCATAATGTGATGGAGCAAGAAGGCTCTCACTAGAGCTGAGCTGATGCCAGCCCAATGCCCTTAAGTCTCCAGAACTCTGAGCAAAGTAAGCTTCTTTTCATTATAAAATTAGTCTGCTTTTGCCATTATATTGTAGCCATGCAAAACAAATGAATGTTCTGGGAAAACATGTTAGAGTTTGCTTTGCAAGGAGATGTAGTGCTGTTGAACACTTACTGAGCACCTTCTGCAGAGTCAGATATCACACTAGCAAGGCAACCGAAAGATGAAAATGATTATGTGCAATCCTTTCCAGGGGCACGCACCCCTAGAGATCAACGTATGCATATATATATGATCTCATTTAACAAGGGAGAGACTGAGGTTGAGAATGGGGTGGGGAACAAAGTGATCTTTTTGTAGATCATTGCTGACCCATAGAAGTCTAGGTAATGGGACTATTCTATTTGTGCCATTCCAAATGGTAATCAAGATCATTGGTCACTTGAAATATGTCTGGTGTAATGTAGAAATTAGATATATAATTTTATTTAATCTTAATGAACTTACATTGAAGCAGCTTCCATAAGTAGCTGCTACCATGTTGGAGAGGACAGCCTAGGAGATAACACAGCAAACTGTGGGCAGACTTCGAAGTTGAGCTCTGCTCTGCCTGACTGAAATGCTGGGATTTCCTGCATTATGTGAGGAGGCATGGTCAATGTTCTGGCATTGTTCATAGCATTTTCTCCCCCTGGGGGGTTGGCAGAGGGGAAATCATGCCCACCAGTAGATGGCAGGCGGTCCTATGGCCCAGGGAGGTCTGAAGAAGAGTAGCCCATACCCGGTAGAGCTCTTCATCCTCCACAGAGCTGGAACGGGAAGTGCAGGTGCCTAGCCATCCACATCAAAGCTTTTGTGTGTGCTTGTGTGGAATTTCTGTTGATATGATAGTGATTTCTGCAGAATTCCTAGTGTTAATGGTGCAAAAAGAAGGCCAACTGAGGACTCAAGTAAAGAAGACCCCTGAAGATATTTAATAAGAGAACAGGAAAAAGGCTATGCATTAAGAGGGCGAGGTCTTGTAACACTATGGGCGTAAGGGTTTCAAATTACCTTTTTGCTGTGTTCAGGATTTCAAAAGCCACATCACTAACAATATGTTTGCTGCCAACCTGAATGTAAGGGTTTGATGATACAGTCCTGAAGTTTTAACATTCTAAATAAATAGCGTGTTTGCCTTTATTATTGCTGTGATTTTTCTAATTAGTTCGTACTGGAAAGATTGGATGGGGCAATTATTAGAGTCAGAGGAACGAACTGTTATACATGGAGAAAATGTGTGTGTGTTTATGATTACAAATAGTTTTATAATTTCCGAAAAAGGGTTTATTCATGAATTTAGTTATTCCATAATATTGTTAATTAACTCAGTTTATATTTGATCAAATGACAAAATATTGATAGATAAATGTTAGAAAGAAACTGAATAGAAAGCTGAGATCTTCAAGATCTACTTATGGTAGGATAATCGGAGGAAGTTTCTGAAGAGATGACCTTTAAGCTGTATTTGAATGACAAAGAACAAGCCATACAAATAAACTGGGAAGAGAATGCTGCAAAGAGGAAATAAAGAAGGTTCTAATACAATAGGAGCCTGGAACATTCAAGGAAAAAAAACAATAAAATGGAGCAGAAGTCAAGGATAATTACATTTCTTATGCTTATGATATATTTAAGAGGGGCTCTTGAGTAGGTAAGGATGAGCAAATGTAAAGCTCAGAAGAGAGGTTTTGCTAGACAAATCTGAGACATATCTGCCCCAGATGGTATTAAAACTATGGGATTGGATGAGGTCACTTAAAAACTGTTTTCAGAAAAGTGACAAAAGATTTAACACTGAGCCTGGGGAACAAGGTCACTTAGGGATTAAGCAAAGGAACAAGAAAATACAAAAGGAAATTGAAAAGAATGGCCCAGAGGATGAGAGAGAAACCAAAGCTGTAGGGTGTTATAGAAGCCATTAAAAAAAAGATTGTGTTCAGGAAAAGACACAGGTCAGATAGGCCAAATCCTGCTAAGAAGTAAATGCAATGAAATGCCTGCTGGTTTTACAGAAGGTGGAACGTTGGCAAACTTAATGGAAGTCCAACTGAGGTGGCAGGGCCAGAGAGCTGGTTAGAGTTAATTGAAGAGGGAAACAGGAAGAGAAGAGACAGTGATGCACCTTTTGTAGTGTGACACTAGCTAGAGGGGGATATGAAATCAAAGGTTTTTCCAGATAGCACATGAGAATGCGCTCACGGAAAGTGTTCAATGCAGAGAAAGAGACTGATGCAGCAGAAGAGAAACAGCATAGCCAAGTGACCACAATTTGTGAGGGGCAAACAGGAATGAAATTTCATGCAAGAGTGAGCAGCTGAGGAGGAAAGACAGTAGCAGTAGAAGGAGAGAAGAAACATCCAGAGGAAGAAATATTCACAGACTTAGTAAAACACGGGAAGCTACCTTAATGCGGTTTCATTTTGTCACCTAAGCCAGGGCATCAAATAAATGTGAGAAGTGCAGAAAGAGAGTATTTGAGAAGAGAAAAACTATGAAATAAACATCTTAGAGATGCGGGGAGTAAACTAAGTAATGAGTTGCTTTTCGATCAGTGTTGCGTGCCCCATAGAGAGATGAGACTAGGGGTGGCAATATTAAAATGAATTATACTCTTCATTGTTTAATTTTTCTTAAGAGTGAGCATGGAGAAGATAACTAGTTGGGTTTGGGGTTTTGTCTTGGAAAAGAGCAAAAAAGGAGGTACCTTTGAGGAATTAATGAAATGATAAACTGTGGAAAGCTTGACAAGTTTGGTGAATAGATTAAAGACCAATGTGTATAGGTGATGATTTGTTGCAGGGAACTGCTGGAAAAAGTAAGCAGGGAAGGATGGAGGTGGTAGTCAGAAAACAGGGCTCTTGAACATGAGATTTAGCTGGTAGTGTATTTGCTGGAGGTGCTAAGGCTCAGCCTTGACCACAGGGATGGAGAAGATGGTCACTTGGAGGGAAGTGGTCCAGAACCAACAAACTAAGCTGTTGACTGGACCATCAAGATGGCTGATGCAAGGAGATAGTAATGACAGGTTTAGGGGTAGAAATTTGGATTGTTTAGAGTTTGGGATGGATCCCATGCTTTCTCTGTGTTCTCTAAGATAAAACACCTGGGTGGAGTCAGGGATCCAGGTTTTGAATCTCACCTATCAGTTAAGATCTGCGAACCCAGGGCAATATCTTCCTTTCTTTCATTCTCTCCTTTTCCTTCCTTTCCTCCTTCCTTCCTTTGCCCCTCCTTTTGTTCCATGTTGGAACTCTCCTAAATCATGACACGTAATGGGCACATAGTAATGAGAAAAAAGGCATAGGATTTGCCTCATAAAGCTCATCCTGGAGAAAGAGGAAATTCAACAATTAGTATAATAAATATATAATTAGAAAATGTGAAAAATGTTGTGAATTAAAGTATCAGTGTTTATGAAAGTCTATAGCAAGGGGACCTTCCTTTATAAAAGGGGAGGCAGAGCCAGGGAAGCTGTCCCTGAGAAAGGATATTTGAAATGAGATCTTGAAAGATGGATGAGTAGGAGTTAATTTGGACTATAAGGTGGGGAGACGAGAGATAAAGACTCTGTTCCAGACTGAAAGACCCAACATATGCAAAGTTCCAGGGGTAAGAGGAGCCCCACATTTTGGAAAAACTGACAGATAAAGCTTGTCAAGGCTGTATACCTTGGATACAAGGTTGGATCTTATGGAACAAGTGCAGGAGCAGGAGATGAAAAGCTGGGCAGGGGACAGCATTTTCAAGGAGACTTAGGTTACGTTAAGTGTTTTGGTCTGTAACTTCGAAGCAACAGAAAAAATTGAAGAGTGCTTTCAAATAAGATTGTTAAAAAACAAATGGGAGGAGGACAGAGGAATTATTTGTAGCCAAAAGTAGCTTCAGTGTAAAGGATGTTGGATGGAAAGTGGATGGATTTGAAGATGAAAGAGAAAACTAAGACTCCATGGTGGTGTGAATGAGTGGGTTTGATAGAGGGGGTAACTGAGGCTCATAGTAATTTCGAGTTCGTGTCATTTCTCCAAGCTTTAATTTCTTCATCTCAAAAAAGAAAAAAAGCATGTGTGACATTGCTTTATAAAGTGTTATTTTTGATATCCATGGAAATATTCAGGAATGAACTATATACAAGAATAAGCCAATTATTACATGACCTCTTTGTCAAAGAAGATGGTAAGATATTGAAGACAGAGACCAAATATAAACTACCACATGCCTCAAATTCATATGCCACTCTGTAGTTGGTTATGCCTCTGCTGTTGAGCCTTGCCCCTCCTGTCATCATATCCATCCCTCTCTTGGCCTTGTTTGCCTTTCTGTTGGGAGAAGCTGGCCCGGAAGTCTCTGTTTGCTTGCTTCCTACATCAGCCAGCTGCTTTCTGCCTCAGTTTCACCAGGGAGATGTGTTAGAGAGAGATTGGAAGCTGCTTGGCAGGGAAAGGGCAGAACATTTCTTCTTTCCATGAGCCGAATAGCAGCTCAGGCTCTGTCTCTTCGTGGCCCCTGGAGAAGGAGAGCTCCAGTTTCAGCCAGCCCGCTTTAAGTCTGGGCATCTCTCTCCTCCCTACTGATGCCAATTTTTGAGATACCTCGTGGTGTCTTCTCGCTTCTCATCCTTCGCTCCTCTGTGTAATCAGTTTATTATATTAGATTTTTCTGATTTAAACACTTAGGGCAGTTCTGTTGAATAGGTTGTATCCTGACTGGTAGACAAACACACAGGCCAAGTTGTGCTGATTATTAAATAGAATTCCTTTAAACTATGTAATCTTTCCTTGTAAACCTTGGAACTTTAAACATATAATAAAAAAGAAAGTATCTCATCAGTATAAGCTAATTCAAAATTATAAACAAACTTAGGGTGGCATCTATTGTGATTAGGCAATAGTAAGGTTAAATATAAGTGATTTCAACTATTTTTTCAGCTGACTAAACTTCACAGTTGAAATAAATGTTGTCATTAAATGTTCTTTTAAATGGTATTTAGTTTGAATTTGAAGAGAAAACATTCTTAGGCAGAGAGAGTGATAAGAATCATCAAAAAATAAAATAAACAACTAACATACTTTGGAAAAACTTGTCATTATGTCATAGTATTACATGCTATCTTGGCACATTTGTGGATAGTTTTAATTTTTTTGGTTTCATTTAGTAATGGTTTTGAATAAAATAGTAATATCATTGGCAACAATTCCACTATGTTGCTTCAAAATTTATTTGGAGGTTTCTCTGTGTCTTGCAATAGCCTATTTTTCCAAGATAATATTATTAATTGATTTATTGATGTGCTTAACTGATTTATTAAAAAATTTATGAATTACCACTATATTTAAAAATATTTATAGAATAATTATTTGATGACCCTCTTTGTACAAGTCAAAATACTAAATTATTAGCTATGAATCTTTTAAAAATAATTTACTCAAGTGAACTTTGAATAATGAATTGAACATTTTTAAAGTAAGCATTGTGTAAAACCCAGATCTATTTAGTTCCAAAATGCTTTCGTCACTCTGAAGTAAAACACTCTCCTCATTCCTCTTCTCTCCTGGCCCTTGGCAGCCACCAGGTCTTTCTCTGTAAATTTATCTATTCCAGACATTTTAGAAAAATGGAAGCACACAATGTGGAACATTTTCTGTTTGGCTTCTTTCACAATACATGGTTTTGTTGTTGTTGTTGTTTGTTTATTTTCGTAATACTGCAATGGAACCCAGAGTCCTCACAGTAAGCTACATCTTCAGTCATTCAAAAACAAAACAAAACAACTGTCTTCTTTTTTTGAAACAGTGTCTAAGTTGCCCAGGCTGGGCTCAAACTTGCAGTCCTCCTGCCTCAGCCTCACAGCGGGCTGAGATTACAGGCATGCACCATCATGCCCAGATTCACATTGTGGTTTTGAAGTTTATTCACCTTGTAGTATGTATCAGTTCCTCATTCACATTTAGGGTTGAATAATCATCCACTTGAAGATTTATACTACAGTTTGTTTACTTTGTCATGTGTTGGGGGACATTTGAATGTTTCTATCTGCTAGCTATCAAGGACAGTGCTGCTAGATACACATGTACATGTGCTTGTTTGCATACCTATTTTCAGTTCTTTTGGGTATAGATGTAAGGGTAGAATTGTGAATGCATGATAACTTTTTGTTTTACTGTTTGACAAACTGCCAAGCTATGTTTCACAGCAGTAAACATTTTATCTTCCAAGCAGCAATGGAGAAGAATTCCAATTTCTCCACCTCTTGGCTGACACTTCTTTTTAAAAATAAAATTAGCAGAGTCTTCGTAATGGCTGGGAAGTGGTGCCTCATGCGGTTTTGATCTGCATTTCTCTAATGACTGATGGTATTCACCATTTTTTCATGTGCTTGGTGGCTCTAGCATAACTATCAGTTTCATTCCCCCCCTCCATAAATAGTTGTTTTGTCTTTTTACTATTTGGTTGTGGGAATTCTTTCGATAATCCTGCTACAAGGTTTTCTCAGATATATAGTTCACAAATATGTCTCCCAAACTAAAGGTTGTTTTTCAGGTGTTTTTTAATGTCTGGAGATGGAAAACAGTTTTCAGTTTTGATGAAGTCCCTCTATTTTTTTTCTTTGGTTGCTCATATTTTTGGTATTGTAGCTGAGAATCTAGGTTGTCAGATTCAAGGTCATGAAAATCTATCTATTTTCAATGTATGTAGAATTGTATGTCTTTTACATCATGTACCACTTTATATATGTGATGATATACATGCACTATGTGTGATGTGTATGCACATAACTGCGCATGTGTGCATATATGACTTACATTAATTTACAAAAAAATTTTCAATTTATTAGTTCATTTTTTAAATAATTCTGTGAAATAGACCAGGGAATAGTCATTATGCTCATTTTAATGATAAAAAAATTTGGGCCTGGGAACTAAACACCCTACCTCCAGCTGCTGCCACCTTCTAGGTCTCTGCACTGGTGCCAGAAGAACCTGGAAACTGTGGACCCCACCTCCACTCCCTGGATTCTTCACAGCACAGGGCAACATAGTTGACAACCAGCAGACTGACCTGATCAAACAAGAATCCAACACCTAGGGGGAGAACTTACTGAAAATGCAATTAGAAAAATATACCATTCATAATAGCATAAAAAAATTAAATATTTAGGCATTACCATAACTAAGGCAATGAAAGACCTCTACAATGAAAATTACATCAGACAGAAAAGGAAATCAAGGAGGACATCAGAAAATGGAAAAATGTCTGCTGTTCCTGGATAGACAGAACTAACATAATCAAAATGTCTATACTACCAAAACTGATATACAGAGTTAACATAAAACCGATCAAAAGACCAATGTCATTTCGGAACAAGATAGAGAAAGCAATTCTAAAATTTATATGGAATCAGAATGGACCCAGAATAGCAAAAGTAACCTTGAGTAATAAAAGCAAAGCAAATGGCATCACAACCCCAAACTTGAAGTTATACTACAAAGCAATAGTGATTAAAACAGCATGGCACTGGGCCCAAAGTAGGCATGTGGATCAATGGAACAGAAATTAAGAAGAGGGAGAAACCCCAGGTCCATACAACCATTTGATCTTTGACAAAGTGGCCAGAAACATACACTGGAGGAAAGATAGCCTCTTTAATAAATGATGTGGGGGAAAATGGATATCAACATGCAGAAAACTGAGTCAAAACCCATGTTATATTGCCATGTACTAAAAGAAAATCAAAATGAATCAAAGACGTAAGTGTTAAATCAGAAGATAAAATAGGTAACTGTTGAAGATGTGTATTTGGACAAGAGCTTTCTGAACAGAATCCCAATGGAATAAGAAATAATACCAAGAATTAAGAAATGGAATCATATGAAATTAAACACTTTTGCACAGAAAAACAAACAACTGGCACAGTGGAGAGACAACCTATAATTTTTTCCAACTATTCCATGGACAGAGAATTAAAATAAAAAATATATAAAGAACTCAAAAACAATTAGACATGCCAAAATAAAAGACCAATGAAAAATGGGCAACCAAAATGAATAGACACTTCTCAGAAGTACAAATGACCAGTAAATACATGAAAAAACGCTCATCATCACTAGCCATCAGAGAAATGCAAATTAAAACTACACTGAGATGTCATCTTAGCCTAGAAAGAATGGCTAATATAAAAAAAATGTAATAATAACAAACGCTGGTGAGGATGTGGGGAAAAAGAAACTTCACTACGTTGTTGACTGGAATGTAAACTAGCACAATCACAATGGAAATTGGTGTTGAAATTCTTCAAAACACTAAAAGTTGAAATTCCATTTGACCCAGTTATCTCCCTCCTAGGTATTGCTCCAAAATAGTTAAAAATCATCATGTACAGTGATACATGTATACCCATGCTCATAGCAGCACAATTTATAATAGTTAGACCTTGGAAATACCATATATGCCCAATAACAGATGAATGGATAAGTAAAATGTGGTATTCATACACAAAGGAGTACTATCTTGCCATAAAGAAAAATAAACTTAGGGCATTCATAGGTAAATGGATACAGCTTAAGAATATAATGGTAAGTGAAACAAGTCAGACACACAAACTCAAATATTGCATAATTTCTCTTATATCAGAAGATCATATATATATACACACACGTATATATATGTATATGTGTATATATATATGTAGACAGAGAGAGAGAGAGAGAAAGAGAGAGAGAGAGAGAAAGAGAGAGAGAACAAAATAGAAGAACAATAAACAGGATGTAGGGAAAAGTTCAAAAATTTCCCCAAATTATATATTACATTGTTTTAAAAATATTTCTATATATGCTAATTTGTTTCATTTATACTAACAGTTTACCATAGTACATTGAAGAGAAAGTTTATGGTATTATCTGTTTTTTTAAATTTTATTTTCAAGAGCGTGGTAAATGAAAAAAAAATAAAAGAACAATAGCAGCATACCAGCATCACAAACAGAAACGAACCAAAACAAGAACATTTAAAGTGAGACAGGGTTTCAAGACAAAATGATACGAATTGACAATGGTTGTTATATTACATATTGTTATCTTCAACTACATTGCTCAGATTACCAGATATAAGAATGGAAGATTGTTCAAACCATTAAAGAGAAAAAGAAAATAATTATTAGATAACTTTTTGTAAGAATTGTTTTTGCTTTATGTCTTGCACTTAGTAACTACTTTGAAGATAATGACATGAAGTGTAGTAACTATTGTTATTCTCTTATTTTGTTATGAAATTTTGTTAATAAAGTAAGAAGAGAAAACCTGAAATTTAGGGCGGGGAGTGTGGCTTAGGGGTAGCATGCTTGCCTAGTGCGTGCAAAGCCCTGCATTTAATCCTCAGGCATGCCGCCATCACCACCACGCACTCTCCCCAAAAAAGAAGGAAGGAAAGAGGAGGAAAAAAAGGAAAGAGAAAATGCAAGAAAATCTGAACTTTAAGGAAGAGAATTCTCTTTCCAGGTCTTATGGGTGACAAACGGCCAGTGTAAGACACTGAGGTCAGGTATCTGAGTCCAACTGTGTGTCTGTATAAGTGGTGGTGAACCCATGGTATGTGTGTTGTTTGCTTTTCTTTTAAGACAAAAGATGTGAGAGTATGAGATGTTTTTTTCTAAACTAAAACCTCAGTGTTCAGGTTGAGTTGAAGTACTGGCACTTTGTGATGAAAAAGTGGGTTTTGGTTTGCAGTTTGGGCATTCATCTCTAAAATGTTTGCCATCACTTGTCCATACCTTCCATCAACTTACTCCGTTAGAATGTCTTAATGTTTGCTGAATGAGATGAAGCAAGGAAGGGAAAGAAACAAAACCCACATTTGTTGTGTGAAGGCAGATGGGTTTAAGGCGCTCTCACATGCATCCTTACACAGCTCTCACACCGAGAGTGTGATGTTGGTGTTCTGCTTTTATGATGAGCACAGTGAAGATCTGAGAGCTCACTCTTCACTGTGCACCGTTCTGGAGGAGCCAGTCCCAGCTCCGGGAATCCCAAGTCCACTTGACTCCTTGTGTTAATGCAGTCCTCAGAGGAGGGCTCGGGTAGCACAGTAGAATAAAATCAAAAATTATCCTTTACCTCTTGTGTTTTATTAAATCCAAGCATCTGTTTCTCACTCTTGCACTGCATTTCCTTCAATAATAAATTCCGACTTTAAAAAAACACTCCTCCAACCATTGTCCCTTTTGGACAGTATTATCCCCCACCCCTGGTGATATGGAGCCACTTCTCACATCCCCAGACTCCAGACCCGCCGGCTGGGTGTTGGGGGGCAGCTCTCCTAGATGCTGGGGATCTTCGTCTGGTGTTTAACAAATTGTGCCCCTCCCATCCCTGCCCTTGGCACACAGACAGGAAATTAAGACCTAAGGGAAACTCACCTCTGACCTTTAATTCACTTTTTAATAAAAGCATGCAGAGTCACTTGCATGTTTTACACTAGACTCAAGAAGAGACAGCTTAATGGGCCTTTGAAGGAAAATCCATCTGTCCCCATTCACTGGTGCTTTTCACATTGTGTTGACTGTGAGCCCATCACTGGCTCAGCGCATGTTTGTGTTAGAGGCTGCCCAGTGTCCAGCACATAGACAGTACTCACAGATACTGACTGTGCCCAATGACCACTAGTTGTCCTTCAAAAGTGAATGACAGTACTCTTATTCTACAGAGCAGTATAAATTAATAATGACGTTTTATATTTCTCATATCTATTTTCTTAAATTGTTCTTGCATTTTATGTGACACTTTTATTAGACATGGCCTTTTGAGAAAAAAGCCCAATGAAACTAGCTTAAAAAACAAAGGGGGGCATTTATTACCGGACATAATAGCCCTGGTCATTGAAATGTTTAAGAACCTGCCTCTTTCCCCTTCTTGGCTGCTTTCTTGTGGCAGTACATTGGCCAGTGGCATCTGCAGGTTTACATCTTACCAATCTGGCCGTCTCCGGCTGGAAAACAAGTCTGCTCCTCCGAGAGGCAGTAAGAGTCCTGAGACTGCCTGTCATGTGCTCATTTCCAAACTAATCACAGTAGTTAGGGTGGGGCTCGGTGCTCATTGTTTGGGTCTGGGTCACAAGCCCAACCACAGAACCAAGAGAGGGGCTGTTCCCTGAGTGACACAGGCTGGGACTGGAGGAGGGGAATCCCCAGAGGAAGTTTGGAGGCTCCCAAGGAGAATGAACAGGCAAAGCGACAATTACCTGTCGGATATTTGGTAGAGTGCACAATAATTGAAGAATTATAAATTCAGCACATAAAATCATAAGTTTGATTTTGTGGTATTCGATGAAAGCAACACCATTTTTAAAGTATTCTACAATTGAAGAAGTTGGGTTTTAACTGAGGAGATACATTCAAAAAGATTATTTTGAGACCTCCTTCACATAGCTGTGAGTAAACGTCGTAATTGCTTATATTCTTATTTTCACTCAGCCCAGGGCACTGTTGGTGCTCATCAGTCTACAATTCAGGTTGCTCACTGTGTACCAGATAGGGTACGTTGGGAATAGAATGTTCAATGATAAAATTATTCCGTTCCCATAGAGCTTGCAGTGTTCAGGAGCCTTTGAAATGCTTATAATTAGCTCATGTAACTTGTGACTTACTGGAGATACTGAACAGGTGTCAGAGTTACTTTATGTCCAAAGGATGCAGATGCCCATATACCCATTTTAATGTAAGGGTCTGGTTAACTGATTAAATGGAATAGCAATATCTGCTTGGATCTATGTCAGACACATTTCTGATGACTGCCTTTATCCTTGAAGCTCCCCTGCATTCCCATTTCCATGTGGAGGGTGCAATTGGTCCTATCTCACAGCAAGAGGAGGGAGGAGACAGGTATCCACTCAGGTCAGATATTTGAGCATTTCAAACAATATCTATCATGCCTGTATTGAATGATCTATGGCTTCTTTTATGTTATGGGCATTAGTCACACGCAAAAATATTTATACACACACAGTATGTTTATAAAAACCATTGGAAAAAGATCTTCAAGACATCCAGGGAAGCTGAATGACTATGTCATTCAGTCTGACTCCTGTGCCCTCTATGCGTTCCATACCCTTTTCCAGCCCACCAAGTCCTGTGTCTTTGCCCACAGGGACTGTGAATATAGAGGAAAGGGAAGCCTGTAGGCTGTGAGCATGTGTGTGCATGTGTGTGTGTGCACACTGAGAGCTGGTGGGAGGGTGCCGGCCTCAGAGCCATTCCGCAGGGTGTTGGTGAGGGATGAGAGGCCTGAAAGTTTCCAGGGCGAGGGCAGCAGTGCTCTATGATGGGACAAGCAGTGCAGAAGAAGTGTTCTGACCTGACTTGAGTCCTGGCTTGTTTAGGATTTGTAGCCACTTAACCTTTTACGTTGGGTTTCTATTACTGGAGCTGAGAATCTATATCACTTCATGCGAGTCATTTTGTGAAGAGCAAATGCGTACTGCCCAGGAAAATTGCCCAGGCCTTTGTGGGAGCTGCTTCTGGAGAGACTCCACTCTGTACGCTGCTTCCCCTCACCCACTCACCTTGAACTCCAGATTCCCTGGGGTCCAAAGTGAGCCTTAGTGTAAACAAGTCTTTCTTTCACTTCCTATTTCAACTTCTTTTGCACATCAGCTTCCTCGCATAGCTTCCTCCAGGTTCTCCCATGTTCTAGATTCTGTACTAAGAGTAAGTGGTGAGGAGGGGGCCAACCTCTCGGAAGGGGGACAGCTGTGACTTTACCAAACTCACACGGCCAACTCAACACAGAAAGCAGTCCTGAGCCCAGGTTTCTTTTGAGGAAACTTCCAAGGAGGTAGAAATCTCCTGGCTTCCTATACTATTGCTTGGGCCTGAGCTTTAAGAACTCTTCTTGCCATGAGTGAATTTTTAAAACAGGAAACAAGATCAGAAACCTCACACTAGTTGAAGGAGCAAATTCAGAGTACTGGTAGGAATGGAGATTATGTGTGTGTGTGTGTATGTGTGTGTGTTTCTCAAAGGAAATAATTAAACATATATCAGGGAAGAGGATGGGTTAGAGAAGAGTCCTGGTTGGCATCAGATCATCGCTCATTGGCTGACCAGTGCACGGTTGGTCCTTGGTGGTTTCCTTCTGGGTCACCAGGTAGCAAATGGTATCTCCATTTTGCAGCAGTCAGGCTGTAATCAGCCTCCTTGACTATCTCTTTCTGCTTCCTTTCCTCCTCACAGCAAACGTCCTTAGGGTCTTTGCATCTACTTCTGTGTGGCTCCTGCCCAGGAGATCCTCCTTGGAGTTGACCTGGAGCAGCATCCTGAAGCCCGTGGGATGGGTGTTGGGGATCCTCCCTCCTAGGCCCAGTCACAACCCTCAAAGATAGCAGGTCCCAAGGGTTGGGACCTGTGACTTCCACCCTAATGGGAAATGGGTCACTGCCAGTGGGGTTAAACTAAGGGTGTAGAGGTGGGGAGACCAAGGATTATCGAGGTTGACCCTACTTACAGCGACAGATGTCTTTACTTGTATTTGTTTATCAGATATTTAATCATATTTAATCATATCTGAGTAGCACAGGGATATTTAACATGGAACAAAGAGGGGACGCAAAGTGGCCACAGAGAGCAGAGACTGACTGGAGAGAGACAGACACACAAGAATGCCGCAGTGTCTAGCAACCTAGGAGAGGCCAGAGGTGTTCTCCCTCACAAGCACCTGGAGGGAGCTGAGCCCCGCCTGCTCCTCAGTTTCAAAATTCTGACCCTGAAATAGAGAATGGATTTCTGTTCTTTTAAACACAAAATTTGAGGCAATTTACGCCGATAATCATAGGAAATTAACACCCACTATCTCTTTTCCCAGTAATCACCCTATTCTGAATACTACTATAGACACTGGAGCTTCATTTTCAACAAACAATTTCCTAAAACAGTCTCATCCGCAGGGCAGGATGTCCCTGGAGACAGCACATGTCAGACCTACTAAGTTTTCAGAGACCACCCAAGCCCCAGATAGTGAGAGAGACAGAGGGAGGACACTCACCCAAGACCACTCACTAAGTTGAGAATCCACCCAGGAAGAAGACCTAACTCAAGAGCCCGGTGTCATCCCGACTTTGGTCACACTCTGTCTACACAGGTGATGGAGTTTCCGACTGTGATAGGAAAGGAGCTGCTTACACTTGCTTGACCAAAAAGAATTTTGGATTTTCCCTTTGGCTCCAGTTAGCAAAACATGAGAAACACGTTAGGGACAGAAAGAGGGTAAGTGTCCTTCCAGAAACAGGTATGATTAAATATGTCTGATGCAGAAAGACACCCTGACGTGCGGTTGCGGCAAGGAGTGTGGGCTCTGGGATTGCAGGGCCTGGCTGGAGTTCTGCCCCTGCTGCTTCCTGCTTCTGTGCACTTGGGAGAGGCACTCCTGAGGGACTCAGTTTCCCCAGCTGTACAATAGAGGTGGAAACAGTACTTCAGACCATTGTGAACAATGAGTGAGAAGTCACTTGTAAAGGTGTCTCCCCCAGTGCATGACAACTAACAGGGGTTCCCTATTTTATTCTATTTTTGTAAGTCACGTTCAATCTTTTCAACATTCCTACTTGGCTATTTGACAATGACTTTGGAATTTCTTCAGTAATCAGGAAAACCAGTAAAGATGACAAACTGCCTGCCTGGCAGTGAGTGGAGCCTGTGGTGACGCACTGCAGACTGCTAATGCTCTTATCAGGCTCCTGGAGCTAATGGGAATCCCTGGACCTCTCTTCTGGAAGATGCATGGCTATAAATGTTTGTTGAATGAATATATAAACAACATCAAAGGCTACTTGATGCTGGGGAAAGTGAGGTGAGTCCCTTTCTTTAACCAAGCCCTGATTCACACAATGGCCTGACCCTCAGGAGAACTCAGAAACGAGCAATCTAGTCCCACACTGGTGACTCCAAGCCTTGTGATGGGGGTGGACAACTTGAACTTGTTTTTAATCCATCTAACTTACAGGTCGCTTATGGGGCTGATGTGAGGTTTAAAATATAAAAGTACTGGGTAATCAGAAAGCAAGTCAGGCAAGGATACTATCGCAGAGATGTCCTGTCATTTATCTAGCTCAACAAAATGAACCTTGGTAGCGTATTTCAGTTTTGCCCATTGCATTCCAATTTTCACCATTTTTAATTCATGTGCTTATTACTTCCCTCTTTTCTATTGGCATCTTAGTTGTTTCTCCTGATGTTAGTGTGGCTTTTCCCTATGTAGCCTAGCAGAATATTCTTCTTCCAACTTACCTCTGGCCCAGCTATTCTACTGAGAATCTCTTGATCACTCCCTACCCCCACTGCATGGTGCAGCAGGAGAAAGAAAATATTTGTGAGAGGACAGAGTCCTTGGTTGTAGCTAAATCCCCAAAGACAGCTTCGAGCTTTGTTCTCCTGGCATGCTGCTGAGATGCCACTCTCTCAGAGGGGAGCTTGAGGGGAAGCACCCTGCAGCACACAGCGGCTCCAGGCCTCTCACCTGCAGTCTGGTCCCTGGCTCCCAGCCCTGGTACAGACTTGGAAAATAATTAACATGATTTGACCTGATGCTTATCTTTTGTTGAGTGTATTTCTGTACTTCCTCATGGCTACCTCTGGCCAGTTTCCTTCTGATTGATGTGCTGAGCCTGCCTGCACTTTCAGGGAACAGGGTATGGCTGCCTCTTTCATTCTATGTACTAAGAACTTTGCTACCTGAACATAGTTCCTGTCTTTACGGTGTCCAGTGCTGAGAAAGAAGAAAGCATATATCCTAAACCCGGCATTACTAAATAGACTCATGTACACTGTGGGAGCATATAACAGGCAAACCTCTAACTCAGATGGAGCATAAAAGAAGGCCACCATGAGGAAATGTCATCTGTCTGAGGCTTAAAGATGGACAGAAGTCACAGAGCAGTAGGGATTAGCATGTGTGAAATTCTGGAGTCCCTACTTACAAGGGATTCCTTGCTTCTTCTTGTCCCTCAGGATGCTTCAGGTCACCCCAGAAAGTCTGTTGTCAGGTTGGGGATAAATCCAGGCTTGTGATGCAGGGGCATAAATATTCAACCACCGTGTTATTCTGCTTGTGCTACCATAGGTTGTGGGATACATGATAAGTTCCTTACCCTGTCTGATCCATAATTTCTCTACTTGGTGAACAAAATGATAATCCTTCCAGGTTACTGTGAATGGCCAACACAGCAATTAACATGAAAGCACACTGGAAATTGATAACTTTATGGATTAAAGGGAGGGACTTGGTCACGTGGTATCCAGTCCATCATTGAGCTGGAACAAGAAATAGAAAATGCTTAAAAAAAAAAGAAGAAGAAGAAGAAGAAGAAGAAAATGCCAACTTTTCTCAGGGTGGTTCCTCTTAGTGCCTTGACTGTCTTGAAACTTCAGGAGTTTCAGTGTCTTACAAATATGTATGCTTTGTTTATGATGTTTTCAACACTAAGAGCTATTTTTAAAAAATACTATCTACTTGGCTAAGTTATCTGAAAGAAGACAGCTTTCTTTCTACACAGTATCCCTGGAATTCTCGTTGCCTGGCTTAATGGAACCCAGTGTCTCCATAAATCTCTGGGCCTGGGCTGGCTATGCTTTACTCTGGTTGTATGTGTCATTGCAGATGGATCGTTGGATTGGATTCTATGGGCCCAATGGCCAACCATAGGCTGGAAGAGAGCAGCTGGCATGGGCTCTACAGAAATCATGCTGCATTCTGAGTTTATAGAAACTATATTGCTGACACTCACATGGAACCAAGAACACCAAACATCACAAGGGCTGTGGAATAATGATGAACTTCTGGGAGGCTATCGAGCATCAGCACCACAGATATTAGTCGTATTTACCACTGGATGAGATGGCAGACACAGGGCTTCAATCCTTGGATGCACTGATCCCTGTTTGTTTTTTGGAACGTCTGTGAATGAAGCACAGCAAGACCAACCCAGTCACTTTGCCAGTTAATCATGGGTCACTCCCAGCTTCTGGTACAGTTGCTGTGCTAGTCACTCAAGAGCAAAGCTAGAGTGGAGCATAGCTGTTGGATGGATCGCAGGTAGTAGAGGAGGTCTGCGGGCGACTATACCCCTGCACACTGCCTGCTTAATAGCTGCGAGCACAAAACATTTTGTAAGGTTTAAATTCACCCAAGTCTTGCACTAACACGCTGTCTGAATTAGAGTGAGCACTTGGGTATGTTACTTATAACCATGATCAGTGGGCATGGAAAATAGGATCCAAGTTCACCAAAGATCAAAAGGCCTGGGAGAACAACACGTCTTTTTTCTTTATATTTCCTAGAGCATTTCCTCATAATTCCTCTGGGCTGAGTACCAGAGATGTTTTCCTAGTTATGAAGGCCAAATCACAAGCAAAGGGCAACGAGAACAGGCCATCCTTGGAATGTGAAAATGGCAGTTGCCCAAATGCCCAGCTGTGTATGTGAGTGCATGCTTGTATTTGTTGCTTTGTTTTTGTGTATTATGTGTGTACTGTGGTTTGTGTGTGTGATAGTGTGTTTGTGGTGCATTGTGCATGATGTGTGCGTGGAGTGTGGTATGTGTGCCGTGTGTAAGTGTGGTGTGCACAGTGTTCGAATGCTGTGTATTTCTGTGTGAAGAGAGATAGTGTTCATGTGTTTGTGTGTATTCACATCCCTACACTCCATATTTGAATGCAACTCTTCGACTGACCATCTCCAAGGGTCATTCTGGCTGTAAATGCTCTGTTAGCTTGGCACTTTGCTACAAGAGTTCTGAGAAGGCAAAGACTGACAAGAAAGGTACAGGGTATGTCTTGAGGACCGGTTTCCATTGATGACCAGTTGTTATTGAGTGTCTATTACTCTGTATAATTTAACCTTCTAAGTGTCCCATGACTCACAGTTTTAGTACTCTTGTTTTATAAATGGGACAGGAGGTAACAGAGCTATCCAAGTTCATGTAATGATGCAAAGGTCTGCTCATCTGAAAGAATGCTGTGCTCAAGCAATAGTTCAGGCAGAGCTTAGGGGCTACAGCCAGAGGATGCAGTAAAAACCTGACTGGAATTTAAAGACAAGTGTTAACCCTGGAGATCCCACTGGAGGCCTTAAGGGAGTAATATTCTTCAAAAGCTTCTTATTTTTGGCTTTCTGGGAAGACTAAGGGGGAAGAACAGGGAAGTCAACTTCCAGAAACAGATCACTCTACACACCCTGTATTCAACAACAGTGGGCAGGGCCAAGTCAAGAGCATTCGTGATTAAATTCCCTTGGGTGTCGCTGTCCAAGGACAAGTTTTAGATTCTATGTTGGACAAGAGATTGGGCTTTCTTTTTATTGTTGCATCCGGATTTTGATGACTATCTGCAAGGGAAACAGACAGTGGAAACTATTTCATTGGAACTCACGGGAAAAACAAATTTTCACAGTGCCCTGAATAGCAAACCTGGGTGTTTGAAGTCATTACAGTTATCATGGATAAGGTGGAAGGAGGAAAAAAGAGGGAGAGAGAGAAGAGAGAGGAGAGAGGAGGAGGAGGAGGAGGAGGAGAGATAGTGAGAGACAGAGAGAGAATGAGGGAAAGAGAGAATTATAAATGTAAAGCCGGTGAGAAATTTCCACTATTAGCTCTTCCTGAAGTTCTCCTCCCACATCTCACCTGAATGGGGATGGTGTATGTGATTAGGTTTCAGCCAGGGAAGCATATTTAGGGCTGCTAAAGTCTGCCCAGTGGACTGCATGACTCACCAGTTTCTCTGTTATTCTTCATTCATTAGTTCATGTCATCACTGATTCACACATCTGTTTCATGTCAGGCTGTGAACTTGGTGCCAAGATAGCAAAGATGAATCAATACTTTGTAGTCTTGTGAAGAAGAATAGATGTAGATAATTACAGCTTGTGTGATAATGCTACAGTTAAGATAGAGAAATGCAGAATGAATATGGAGATTGGGATATCTTAGCTTCACTTCGTCATACACATCTTGTGCTAGCAAAATGCTATCACTGACTGAATGTGCTCCCTGCCTTCTGTGTCTCTCACAGCCTAAGGGAAAAAAGGCTTTTCTAGCAGATTCCTGAATGAACAACTCTAAGCCCATGGAAAACAAAGTCTTAATAATTGTCAGGCTCAATGACTGGGAGATATATGAAGACAAATTGTCCTAACCTTCAGAGTTCACCAGGAGGGTTCAGCAGCAGCTGAGGGACTTACAGAGGCCGGATTTCCTATCTCTGGAGCCGGTGTCTCCATTGAAGTGGCAGTGTTTTTTTTACAAACGTAGAGAATATTGGCGGGGAACAGTGTGTGAGAGAAGAATGCTAACCTGTATTTTGAATTCAATTAGCCTGAGATGTGTACAGCACATCCAAGTGAAGGTGTCAGGGAGGCAGTTGGGTATTTGAGGGGGAAGTCAGATGACATGTGTGTGAAGATACGTTTGGGAGATGTTACCATGGAGGAAGTTCTTGAAATTAAGACCTCTACTGAAGTCACCTTGGCCCTGGTCATGGAAGCAGTCAGTGCATTTTATGCACAACTGTTCTAGGTTTGAGGAGAATGAGATCACAAGAACTCTAGCTGAGATGGCCATTTAAAGAATCTCATAATTATTTAAAACAGCTGTATACTCTATTTCTTGACTCAGAAGTGACAATTTGGTCATTAAGCTCAACTCACACTCCATGCAGTAGTCCGTTGCTAAGTATGTCCATCTCAGACTGAGGACCAGTCACTGGTGGTCCTGTAACCATTGCTGGACACCATAGTTTAGTGCAAAGGGAGCAGCTTTCTCGTTCCAGGCCACCCGAAATTTATGTTCTGAATTTTCCACCTAAGCCATACTCAGCTATTCAATTCTTATTGCTCACTTTTACCCAGAAGACCATCCCAGAGGATTTTGATCCATGTAGAGCTATTCAAATATAAGTCTCATTTAGTAATTTTTATTAAACAAAGGCTAATCTAGGATTATTTGATTTTCCTGAATTCCCACAAATTTCTGATAACCATATTTTCTTTTCCTTTTTGGTCATTATGCAACACCTAGAATTCTTTCATTAAACTGTCCAATTTTGGGTTGAGTTCTTAGTGATAGTTACATTCTGAAAATCTGCTGGGGTTTTCCATATTCAAGAACTCTTGACAGTTTGTAGGGAAGTGAGCTGCCACTCATTCGAACCAAAACCTCTATTTCCCAGGAAGGAGGTCCAAACCTGGGAGATCAGGGACATACACAGGGCATATAAAGCCTTCGTAGTAGACCTGGCACTGCCATCTCTTACCCTTTCTCTCATCTTCAGGGGCCTTTGTCCATCTGTTGTCCAAACTCATTCCCCTATTTCTAGGGAAAGAGGCCACAAGATATATGAGTTCAAATTTCTTGCAAGTCAGGCTGGTATTACAGTGTCGCTCCCTGATGAGTTAAGTACAAATTAATCAGAACCAGATGGTCCAGTTCTCCTGAAAACAACATATTTAAAACATGGAGGAGAAGGGGAGCTGTTTTTGTTCAGGCTCCCAAAGATCTGTGGCTTCAACAGATGCAAATCAACTCTCCCCATCACGGAAGAGAATGTCAGGGTAAGCAGGGCAGTGAGGAGTAAGGATCTGAGTACCCACAGTGCTGGGCCCAGCTGGACATTCTTCAGCCCTTGCTTTGTCCCAGGTCATTCTTGGCAGGCAAATAAAATGGGGATGAATAAAATAATCATAAGGAATCAGTTCTGGAGGAAAATCCAGGCATAAACTTTTAACATGCATTTCTCTTGGACTGTGGTGAGATTCACATTTTTAGTGTCAACTAAAGTTTCCTGTATCCTTATTCAATGCAAAGATTTTGGTATGGTTTATATCTAAATACCACCCCAAAGCCTCACAGGCTCATAGGTAGGGCTTTGGGAAGTGATTGGGTCATGGTGTCATGTATGCATCAGTGGATTGGTATCAATGAGCTTGTCCACATGTGAGTTTATAGCTAAATGTGATGTTGGGAGGTGGGGCCTAGTCAGAGCAGGCAGGTTACGGGGGTGTGGCCTGAAAAGAAACATTTCCTTCCCTCCTACTCCCTTCTCTCTGCTTCCTAGCTGCCATGAGAGGAGCTGCTGTCCTCCAGCACACATCTCTGCTGTGCCATCTTGCCTTGCAGCCAGCCAACTGTGGACTACACCATAAGTCAAAATAAATCTTTCCTCTGTTAAGTGTTTGGTATCTTCTCCCAGCAACAAGGAAAATAACCAAGACAGTTTCTGGATCAGGTTGGCAGGCTCCTTTTCTCACTCTGTCAATCAAAAAAAACCCAGGATATGGCAGGATCATGAATATGTTCCAGATCTGTGATATCAGAGTCAAAGACATGAAGTGACTTCATTTAGAATTGTGCCGTCCCACACAGCAGCCACCAGCACACGTGGCTCTTTAGATTTAGATTAGGTAAAACTAAGTAAAACTTGATGTTCAGTCACGCTAGCCACACTTTAATTACTCTGCGGCCCCATGTAGCTAGTAGTTGTTGTATTGGACAACACAAAGGACAGTACACTTTCCACCACAGCTCAGGTCTTTGTCTTCTGTAATCTTTCCAAAAGAGCACAACTAAAAATAAAAGCAGAAATATATTATTTCCACATCAGGGCCTTAAACTTCTATAGGTGATCCATGGGGGTATATTTCTAGCTCTCCATGACAGGAAAAGAAACACAAGGGAAGCCCCCTGGCACGGGAACAAACACCCCAAGTTTGTTTAAACTGCAGGACATTTGGGTTCAGCATATCCACTTAGGGCCTGTGTCTCCGTGCGACACACAGTCAAGAAAACTCACAGTCATATCACCAGCATTGCCCTGTGGCTCCACCAGAGCCACTATCCTTGTAAATATTACAGTGGGGAGGGAAGAATAGGCTGGTGTGTGTGTGTGTGTGTGTGTGTGTGTGCGTGCGTGCATGCACGCACTTGCGCGTGCGTTGGAGTAATTTTTCCCAATATGTATTACGTTTAATGATCTTCACAGATGTAAGACTTCACTATGAAGAAAGGGAAAGGGGAGGCTATTATATAGAAAAGAAAGAGAAAAAGGTGCAATTGATGTGAGGCAGGAAGCAGAGCTGTGTAGGTTTAATTGGCCTTGTTTTATAGCATTTAGCTCTGTTTTCACAGGGTAGCAATGAATAGGCCCATAAAGGTAAATCGTTATTCATGATTATTGGGCCAGGAGATGAAAGTTTCATTGTTATTCTTCCTTGGAGCTCATGTGGCCACTCTAAATATTGACTCCTTTTAGCCTCAGGGACTCAGAATTTCAGAGGAACCACTTTGCTGGCCTCATAAGAATGATCCAACGTGTTTGCAAAAAGACTCCAGTTGCAAAGCATTACTCTACGTTATCCCAACTGCTATTTGAGCTTCAGAATAATCTCATAAAGTGTCCAGTCAAAATTATTATTCCTATTTTTCTAATGAAAAAACTGAGACTCAGATTACTTGAGATTCTAGAAATACAGTCAATTGCAGGCCTATGAAAGAAGAGAAGACCACAAATATTTACTGATTATCAGCTCATCCAGCTGCAATGTGGAAAGGACCCAAATCTCAGAGAGAGGTCATATTTGGCCAGTCATTCAGAGTAGGCTCTGCCAACCATGAGGGGAGTCAGAATCAGAAACTGAGGCTGCCTGTCACTAAAGCTAAGCTTCCTTTCCATTAGACCACCGATTCCCTGTGTAGCATAGCCAGGGGGCAAGCTTTGAAGGAGAAAAGACCTTGGCATTGATTACCCCAAACCACTGACAAACCCAACATTATGTAAATTGGGACCCACCGCATGAATAATGGTTCACATGTGTAAGACACTTGCAAAGGCGCTTTGCAGTAATTTTTCAACCCTCACAAAAATCTTGGTATGCCAGATTACTATTATACTTTCATTTATAAATGAGGAAGTGGAGATCAAGATGTGAGTGCTTCTCTAAGGTCATATCCCTAGAGGTGGCAAAGCTGCCATTCTGACACAGGCCTGATTCCAGAGGATTGTCCTCTCTTCACCTATGTTCTTCCCTGGCTCTTTTTGCTTTCCTGTGGATCATTTCTGCTGTCCCATGTCTTAACCACTTAGCTGTTCAATTAGTTAAATACAGGATAACCAAAACTTTTCATTATTTTTTCTCTAATTTTTATTAGGTAATATAACAGGACTATAAAACTGACAATTTTATCAAATTTATTCAACACAAGAATCAACTGTTTGAAATGACACCTGCTCTAGCCACGCTTGGAACAGTTGTACATACACAAAAGTGCTCCAGAAGTGATGGTTGGGATAAAATGTTAAGTGATTAAATTTAACCTACTCTACTTTGTTCTCATATCCAACAAAAAGTTCAGAGTGTTCAGGGTGAAGTTCAAGGTCTTCACACTTTCTAAGTCTATCTTCTTCTACTCCTCAAGACACACCCCATGCACCCGCCTTTCCCTCAGCACCTCCTGCTGCTCTCTAGTTCTTCCATTGGGTATAGGACAGCATCTTCTTCCTTCTTCCCCTTTGAGAAGTCTGTCCCTCGTTCAAGGCTCACCTCAACTGCCGTGGATTCCACATTCCCTTTTAGGGATTTCATGTTGAGTGCAATGGGTCCCATGTACCCTCCTAAGATCCAGATCACGATGCTTACCTTGTCTCCCTCCGCTGCCCGGGTCCCAATTGAGATGCCCAGGTAAAGTGTTATTTCTTTGTCTGAAGCTGGCCGCAGGGTCAGATACGTTTGGGCACACAGCAGGCATGGAGCGAGCATTTCCTTTAAATACAGCCAAGTCTCAATACCTTCCAGAGTAGCCACCAAGAAAGAGAACAGTGATGGAGGTTAAGGCAAGGATAGGCTGACTGGGGCTGCCATTTCTATCTCTTGTTTTTAAGGCTAATTATTTTCCAGTTAAGTCTTATTTTCAGGGAAACATGGCATACATTGCTTCCTACCGTGTCTGTCCGTTGGCATGGTGGACAGCTCAGGGTTTGGAGTCCCGTATATCTGGGTTCAAATCCAGCATGTCCACCTTGAACTGGATAGCCTTGAGCAATTACTTATTTAGGCCTCCTACCCTCCCTTTCTCCTCTGTTAAGTCATGATGGGGCCATCTTTCCTGCAGGAAGAATAACTGAGATGGACTAAGATGGGGGACAGGTAGCGCTTCTGGCAGAGAGCTCATGGTGAGTGCTGGTGGTTAGGCAGAGCTGTCATCCTCACAGTTTGTGTCGCCACTGCACGTGTAGTCGGCTTACATCTGCATTTGGGTGCCCATACAATTTTGTTGCCTTAGAGTTTAACTTCTCACCTGGACTAACATTCAGTTCTTTTGTTTGAGCTCTGCTATTTTCCATGTTTGTCTTACTGTTGCTAGAATTAACTGGAGTGGTAACTTTGTAAGCCTTTTCTTAAGATGCTTCTGTGCTTTAAAAGGCAGTGTATAGGAGAAAGAACATGAGGCATAGAGGAGTAGGGGAGCTGGAATGACGTTCAATCCAGTCCTTAAAACACCCTCTCAGCCTTCTGGGACTTGTTTCCTTGATGGTTGAGGAATGTTTGGCAAGATAAGGTGTCAGTCTCTTGGTGCTTAGATGCATTACATGCCTCTTATTCTCCTCTCCTGAGATATCAAATACTTTAAAAAATACAATTGATTATGTATGCAAGTGTAAGAGTACAGCCCTTCCTCCAACACACACACACACACACACACACACACACACACACACGCATACACACACAGCCCCAGGAAACCCACAGTTCTGTTGTTTGAACATGTTTTCTTTATTCAAGTGGTTATTTGCAAATAGTTTCTGATTGTAACAGCAACCAGGCCAAGGCAGCCTGTCCTGGTGGAGACCACGTTCTTTCTCTTTGAAAGATGCTGTTTACTGAAAAAAATTCCACCTCCTCCTTTGTTTGGCTTTCCCTTTGTAAACACTCAAAACCAACTGGCAGAGTCCGGGAGCTTGCTTCAGTTCCGTGCGGTCTCTGGTTTTATTTCTCTGTTTTTCTCCTATTCAGCTGAAGTATAGGCAGTGTTATGCACCCGAATTCCTTTGCAAGAGGCAATGGATCCTGTTAAGGAATTGGCTAAGGATTTATCATGCACCAAGCACTACAGGAAAAAGGCAGAAAGTTCATTTTGACTCTGAACTCAGGAGTAAAGAGGGTCAGGTTAGGGAGAAGAGTCAGAAATAATCAAATCCGAAGTCTTTTGAGCATTTTCACAGAGCATTTGTCCCACGAGTAGCTTCTCAGAAAATGGCCTGGTAGCAGAAGTAACTGGGAGGAGGGGAGAGGAGACACAGCTTTACATCTAGATTCTCAATGTGCCTGAGCATATAAAAGGTTGGGAGACTTGCACATTAAAATTATGTTTATTTATTTTTATTTGGAGTTTACCAGATATATAAGATGAGGTGGCTTGTGTGTGTGTCCTGGTGCATAAGCATGTGTGTGTAAGAAACACTAGTTAACAGGAGAGTGAATTTTCACCAACGTATTTTGATCTCAAGGCCCCACCCACTGGCTCCCTCCCCAGTTGTACCTTCTAAGAAGGTAGCCATTCAAAGTGGAGGCCACCAACTGCAGCTGGCTCACTCATATGTTGAATTTGGCCTGTATGCTTTGACCCCAGGGTGTTTTTACATTTTTGAATCATTTACCAACATTTAGAAGCTGAAAGTTTTCTCATAAAAAGCCAAGATTCTTGCTTTTCTTAACAAACTGGAAGATCTGGCAATACTAGGCCAGCTTGTCCTGGTAACAGCAGGAGCCCAGCTGCTCCCCTTGGGCAGGACACCCACTCTCCAGTTCACCACTGTCCCATCTGGACTGACTGCACTCTCGGAGGTTACAGGCACAGCTCTTGTTAGCATTTGAGCTGCTGACCTGTGGAGCAGAGCACGCCCAAACCAACAGGGCCATGCTTTTGCCCTGGTATCCTCCTGTTTTCATTTCAGACAGGTGACTGGCGAATTTGGTTAAGCTGGCATAGTGATTTACTGGGTGTTTTTACAACCCCCATTCTTGCATTGCTCAAGGATTTCCTTATTTAATCTTTGTAAAAACTTTATAAACTGGGCATTATTATGATACACTTTTGTGTGATGAGGAAATTGGAGCACAGCGTTAGTACAACTTGCCCTAATTAATAAGTAACAGAGCTGGGGTTTCAGTATAGAGAGCACGCTCTGAACCATTATACTACATTTTGTAAAACATTTTTAATCTAAGAAACATAACAACTTACTTTTTTAAGAGTTCTGGTTTGAACTTATTTTAGACTTATGGAGCAGTTGAAAAAAGTAATACAAAGAATTCCCTTATATCCCTTATCCTAATCCCATTGTTAGCATTTTAAATAACTGAAGTTCAATTAGCATGTATAGGAAATTAAGATGGGTAATTTCAACTACAGTCTTTTTTTGGTGACTTCATCCATTTTAGCACGAATGTTTTCCCCTCTTTGTGCCAGGATCCTGTCCAAGATCTTGCACTGCATCTAGCTGTTATTTCTCCTCAGTCTCCTCCAGTCTGGGGCTTTCCTTGACTTTCATGAATTTGACACCTTTGATGGGTGTGGATTAGTTATTTTGCAGCCTGCCTTCAGTTTGGGTATGTCTGGTATTTTCTCATGATTGAAATGAGATTGCATCTTATTTTATCAAGAATCTAAAAATGATATTATGTTCTCCTTAATACATCATAATGAAGAGATTATGCTGCTAATTTGACTTACTTACGATGATGTAGATGGATCATTGGGTAATATTTCCACCCAATTTTCTCTACCTGGTTATTAGTTTTTCCTTAGCAGTTGATAAGTTTCATTAAGAAAATTTGATATTATGCAGATCATGTTTTTCTCTCAAGTTTTTGTCTGCTAATTTTAACACTTTTAGCTGATCTCACGCACAACAACATGCTTCTCATTTTAGTAAAATAATAACAAAATGAATAGAAATACTGAAAGATTGGAGCAAGAATCAAGATTTTAACACAAAATATTTAAATGCAATAAGATATGACCAAAGTATATGGCAAATGCATCAATTTAAAAAATTATTACAGTGAAAGACACTGTAATAGAAAGACACTGCTGCTAAGCCCCCTCAAAATAGTCTCTTATTTCAAACACATTTATTCCATCATCCTTACCATTTTCTGAAGCAGTCTTATGAGTCTTCCTTCAAGAGTATCTTCATGAAATGATCAAAAATACAATGAATGCTACTGCCAAGTGCCACCCCACAAAAAGGCATGTCCTGAATTGATTAAAATATTGAAGGCAACTTCCATCAAATAAAAACATCGTGTGTCTTCATTCTCTTTATTCACCAGATCTGCAATCTCCTGACTTCTGGCTGTTCTCAAAGTTGAAATGATCATGAAAGGTAAATGTTTTGAATAGATTCAGGGCATTGAGGCAGCTATGACAACACAACCAAAGACGTTCATGAAAGAGAACTTCCGTGCTATTTTAGAAAGTGGCAAGAATAATGGAATTAGTGTGCTTAAAGTGAGAGGATTAATGCCAAAATGTTTTTAATGTAATAAATTTAAAAAATTTAAATATGCACTATATTTGTCAATCATGCTGCATACTAATTTTTTGGCAGTGCTGAGGATCAAATCCAGAGCTCTATATATGCTAAGCAAGTGCTCTATCACTGAGCTACACTCCCGGCTCCTGAAAACTATTTTTTTACTTAGTAATCAATATTGCTATTTAATTTTTCAATTGAAGTTGATATCTTCATACGAGTTGATATCTTCCTATCGATCGAAGTTGATAACTGCATGAGTCCACTGTCACCCCAGTCATTCCCTGCCCCTGTGCTGTCGCTTTTTGGCTTTTGATAATGGAGTCTTTTGAAGTGTCACATCTGTTACTAATCATTTCCTTTGTTTCTCAGTGTGATCATTTCTGTAGCCTGACTTGTAAGAGGTCCAGAGTATTTTGAAAGACAGCCATCATATTAAAGAAAATTTCCCATTTGATATTCTAACCAGAACACACACACACACACACACACACACACAAATGAAAGTTTTCTTCACTGTTTATTTTTAAGAAAGAATTAATTGCTCTTTTATTGATATGGGATTTACTGTTCAACTTAATTGCAAAAAAAGATGTTTAAAGCAATATATTTTACAATTAAAAAGGTAATATTTTTTAAAATTATGAAGCATTTTTTTACATAAAAAAGGCCACAGGAAATAGTCTAGCAATACCTGTTATTCATAAGAAAAATTTTAAAAAGCTATTTTCCATATTTGCTTTAATTTTTTCTAAATAAAAAAGGAAAGAAACAGTTAAGTACAACTGTAGCTCTGTCTTTTGTCAAAGGTATAATTTCTATTTTGTATGCATTTTAAAATTTATTGCAGAGTCTGAAGTAGGAGGACTGCAAGTTTGAGTCTCACCTGGGCAAGTAGGTTAGTGAGAACCTGTTTCAAAATGTTAAAAATTAAATAGGGTGGAGATGTAGCTTCGTGGTTGGGGGGGGTCACCGGATTCAATCACTTGTATTGTAAAAAACAAAACAATCAGAAATGATGCACATTGAAAGTACTATTTGCTCCCCTTTGCATTTTATGTTACATTTTGGGTACCTATCGCTGTTGATATATTTTGATCTAGTTTATTAATGTTTTTAAATGCCTTAAAGCCATATTAGATACCAAACTCTCATCAGATTTTCTGGGCTCAGAATCTGAGTCTACTATTAATAAACAGCATAAAATTGGGCAATTTTCATAATGTCTTTGAGTCTTGATTTTCTCATGCAAAACATGGAAAAAATAGTAATACCAACAGCACTGAGTTGCTGCAACCATTCAAAGAGGTAACGCATCCGGACTGCATAGAACAGTGTATTTGTTTTTTAAGACTGGCGTTACAAAATCCTACTAACAAGTTGGAGGCTTGAACAATAGACATTTATTTCCTCACATGAAGTCTGAAAGGCCAAGATCAAGGTACTTGTAGGCTGGCTCGCTCTCCACTTTTTTCTTATCTTTCAGGCCATTGTTCTCAGCTTGCCTATGCCCACCTTCTTGCTCTGACCTCACATGCTCTTGTCTGTGTGTGCACATTCTCAATGTGTCTTTCTTTGTGTCCAAGTTTCCTCTTCCTATGAGAGCACCAGCCAATTTGGCTTCATTTTAACTTGATTGCTTCTTTAAAAACACATTTCATTTCCCAGGCTGGGGCGGTAGCTGAGTGGTAGATTGCTATGGCTAGCACAGATACAGCCCTGTGTTTTATCCCTAACGCTGGGGAGAAAATGACACTATCTCTAAATATAGTCAGATTATGAGGTGCTAAGGATTAGTGCTTTAGCATATGAATTTGGGGAAGACATCTGGGCCCCTAACAAATGGCTTGAGTTTCTATTCTTTGACAATTCCAAAAAGTTCTGCAATGAACATCTTCATATAAGAGTCTTTGCAAATATGGGAGACAGTTTTCTGCTGGTTTTGCTTTTTAGGATGGAAATCTAGAAGTAGGATTGCTGGTTATACAGTGTACGAATCTTCAGCCTTATTGTGTTATGGTCCTTCTTCCCACAACCTTGCTCACATTAGCGGCTACTGGTTTTGTTAATGTTAGCTGAACCTAATACTGGAAGCTAATATCTCACTGTTTTAGCTGGAGTTTTATTTATCAATTTAGATTCTGTTAAACAATATTTGAGTGTCTTTTCTTAAGATTGTCATCAAGGCTTTTTGATCCCCACAAACAAATGATTATATCCTTTGCCTGTTTTTCTGTTGAATTGTTGGTTCTATAAACAAGATATCTTTATAGTTTTGAATAATAACCTTGGTTACTTGTATGAGATATGAGTATCTTTTTCTAGTCTATGGCTTGAATTCTCATTTATAGATATCTTTTGTCATACAGAAAGCTTTTACTTACATGTAGTGAAATTTCTTAATCTTTTTATTAGCAGTTTGTATTTTCTTTGCATCTTAGGAGCTATTTTCCCTACCACATGTGTGAAGGTATTCCAGTCTCGGCCTGTAGTAAATTCTACCTACTTTTCTTTCTTCTTACATTTTTTGGGTTTTATTTTGGGTCATTTATTCTTCTGTATGAATTTTATAATCAGGTTGCTAAATATTTTGCAAATTTCTATTTGAATTTTCATAGTAATAAGATTCCTGAATGAGTACAGTATATAAATTACTTAAAGTGAGAATTGTAATTTTTATATAGATTTTCAGCCAGAAATAGAATATGTTAATTCATTTGAGTCTTCATAAGAGGATACTTTATTGAACCTTAGTTAAATTTCTCTAAAATATATTAAATACATTTGCTATTTTGTTTCTAAATCTGTATATCTTTTATTATTATTCTAATAGTATGTGAAAAACAGTATTTTCTTGAATTAATTTTGGCTGAAGTATATTAATTATATCATAGAAATTTATTTCTAGGTTTTTATCTTTTATTATTATTATAGTAGTAGTACTTTAAAAACTATATTTTAAATTTTATTTCTAATATCGTCTGTATTCTCATTCTCTATTTTAAATAATATTTGCCAGAGGTTTGCCTATTTTATGTCTTTTTTAAAAGAAGTTTTCTTTTTTAATTTTAATACCTCTCACATGGAAATAAATGCATTTTGGTCTCATGATTTGGAGAGACTACATATCAATAATAAACTTTTGGTGAATAATTAACCACTCAAGATTTATACAGTGAATTTTAATGACTCACTACCTTATGTCAAAAGTTGGGTTTGATGCTGGGTCTCTTGGGTACGCATAATCCTTGTCTTGAGGACTGCTCATCTAATGGGATGATAGCCACACATATTAATAACAGTAGTACAATGTGAAAAATACTGAAACTGAATTGTTGATTTCCTCTTTCTCTAATTCTCACCAGCTCGATAAATGGCATTGCCAGTTGCTGCATTACTTCGCAAAACACTTGAAGTCATCATTCTCTTTTCAACTTTGCATCCAACCATCTACAAATGCTGCTGTGTTGTGTGGCCAAAAAGATTCTCAATCTGATCATTTCCCACTGTTCCACTGCTGCCATGCCCTCCCCAATGAATGACTGAAATCATTTGTAATTGTTTCTCCTGCTTCCATACTTGACAAATGGGATTCTTAGTAGACCGGTAGAGGGATTCTGGTAGAAGAGAAATCAGGTGATGAATGCCCTGCTCATATTTCTCCAGTGGTTTCCCTAAATGTGTAGAATAAACTCAAAGTCCTGCCTGCCTTCTACAAGGACCATCTTTGTCCATGCCTTGGCCTCTTTATCGTTTCATCCTGCCACTTTCCCCATAGCTAATTCCTTTCCAGAACATTCATTTGCTCCTGAATCTTTGACTATATGAAGCACATATTCTTACAGACATGGCACTTAGGGTTCTCTTTGCTTGGAATAACTACCATGTACAATCTTGCTCCCCTGGCTTACTCAGGTTTTCTCTAAGGGCCATCCAATCAAAGGATTTTCCTTGACTGCTCCATGGAGAATACCCTGCCTGCACTGTCTTTCCCCTTGTTTTTTTCTGACGTGAGACTGATTATTTCTTGTTTTGTTTTTTTTTTTTTTTTCTGTCATTGGACTCTGAATGCCATAAAAGCAGTTCTTTGTTTGGTGATATGGTATTTGTATTAACTTCTTCGTTTTGGTGATATGGCATTATATTTTTTCTAGTTCAGTCTCAATGCTCCTTTCCTATGTAATAATTTAATGTCTCCTAAAATCTCCCACCCACCATAATTTTCTTTATGACCTTGCTCCCCAATTTATTGAAAGTAGAACTTCTACATAAACTTCCCACATCTATTAACTTACCGTGCTCTGCTTCTCTTCCTCTAATGTAGATGGACATCCAGCATTTCATCGACGAACACCTGTCCTCCTTTTGTACTGGATCCATCTCCTTATATCAAGGGAAGGATTCACCCTTACTCATTCCATTCCTCTCAATTTTATTTTCTTTCTCTCTCCCCTTTGCCATCAAGACATAAACATAGTGTTAGATATTTCATCTTTGAAAACAATCATTTCTTTGTCCCTCATCGCCCTGCATCTACTCCTTCATGTCTTTGCATCTTATTTAACAAAACTATATATTTGCTCCTGATGTTCTCTTTTTTGGAAAAGCCATTTGAAAATGAAACCAAGACATTCAGTTTTAGTGGATCTTGAGTGAAGTCAGGAAATTGCATTATATGTTTTTAAGACTCCCTTGGTGAGTGTGCTCAGGGAATTATTAATTTAAGATTTGGCCTAGAACTATTACTAACTGAAGATGAAAATGAGAATTCTCCAATCTTCCTGGAAGTCAGTATCATAAAGCATTTGCTTTATAAGACATATTCAGTTTACCAGGAACATAGTCATGATGGAAAAGTTGGTGTACCTTTGTATTATTTCACAGTTGATCTGAAAGTCATAGAAATCTGGGATGAGTAACAGGAAATCTGAGCCTTGCCTCTGTAGGGTGATGCTTGCATTTCCCAGCCTCCTTGATGTAGGAAGCAGGCAACAGATGAGGTGGGAGGAAGAAGAGGAGAGGGGACAGGGAAATTATGATTTTCTATCCACTAAAACCATGTTTTCCAGACACAGATTAGATCTATCTACACCTCTGTAAACCCTCTATAGTATTAAACTCTGTGCTTTGTGTGCTGCTGGGTTTTCAGTGAATATGTGCTAAATAAATAAAAATAGAAAGTAGATCATCACCATTGATATCTCTGGAATTGTTTGCCATTCCTGAAGTACTCAGGAAGTTCATGAGGACTACCAAAGATGACTAAAAACAAGAATTAACCTGACATTCTGGTTTTTTATTCACCCATTTATTTACCCACTCAAAAAAGCTACTATCTTTTATATGCTGAGCACTGGGATTCATACTACGGAAGCAAATTTGGATGCAGATTTTAATCTAGTATAATTGTAATGGAAGCAAACAGTCTGATTGCTGCCATCCCTGGCTATGTGGTGATGTGCAAATGATTCCCCTACCTGTGCCCCAGTGTCTTAATATAAGGGATGGGAAGACTACATATATATTTTAATGGATTGCTATGAGAATTAAATGAGAAAATCATATAAAAGTGTTGTTCACACATCTGAAGCACAGAGTAAGTCTTACCTATTCCTGCAACACTTTATACTATATATATGTGTATATATA